>NC_083224.1:130811691-130975739 GCF_032191835.1 Heteronotia binoei | reverse complement strand
GGCATCACTCACAGGGGACCTCCCTATGATCCTCCTCTACTTGCCCTCCAATATATGTATAGATCAGGGGTGGCCAAACTTGCTAAATAGAAGAGCCACATAAATAAATGTCAAATGTTTGAGAGCCACAAGCCATGAATATCAAATGTTTGAGGGAGGGAAGGAAGGAAAATGGAGGAGGGAGGGAGAGGTGGAAAAAAAGCAACTAACTTGAAATGCATTCTCCAAGCTGCCAGCTGGCTTGGCTTGAAGTGATTTAAAGAGAGAAATGCCTTCTCTAAGCCAGCCACTGGGGTGATACTTCAAGAGCCACACAATATGTGTGAAAGAGCCACATGTGGCTCCTGAGTCACAGTTTGGCCACCCCTGCACTACACCATGCTGGCTCTTGTGATCGAGTAGTGTGTTGGAATTTGATTTTTTTTTCTGAGATGGCTATATATATTCTAGCATTGAAAAAAGTCCAGAAATATCTCTTTCTCTCTCTCTCTCTCTCCCTCTATAAAGAGAGAGAGAGAGAGAGAGAGAGAGCTATATATTTCTGGACTTCAATGCTAGAATATCTTTTTTGAGGTGTGGTGACCAGAATCGTACACAGGAGACTTCCGGGATCCATCATCTTGGCTTCATAGTTGCCTGATGATGCTCTCCGCAGCAATTCTGATTCTGGTCATTGGAGGGGTATCACCGAAGTGATACCCCCAAAGAGGGGTCCTGTTGAGCCTTCTCTTTGGCATAGGAATTCCAAGGGGGGGGAGGGGGCCAAAGGTAATGGCCCCCAAGACCTGTCGTGCGTCCCGAAGCTCAGCGGCTTTGAATGCTGAAATCAGCAGAGAAAGAAAGACTCTCGAATGCTTCAGCTTTCTTTTTCTACAGTACGCTCTTTAAAGCAACATTTCTCCACATCTAAAGCAACAGTTCTGCCTAACAAGTAGGTGTTTTATCTTCTTCAACTCTACCCCCCCCCCCCCCGATGGGCCACTTAACATACCGTCAATAGACTAGCTCACGGATTACTTCAAAAGGCCTTGCAACGTGATGAGCAGTCTTAATTATTCAAACTGGCTTGAATCTAAACACTAAAATTGACCCGGACTTTAATTGGACATATAGTACAAAGATTATCAAGAATCTGCAAAATGTTTTGACTATAAAAGGGAAACACAGAAAGTTCTGTCTCCTCTATCTGTCTGTAACTGAAAGACTGTCTCTTAACAATTTCTGTTAAAGTTGCTGTCGAACAAGAATTTACAAGAGAGAAGTGAAAAATAACCTGATTTGAGAGACTGAGCTTATGCACAATTTGAGTTTTAAAATGCCATCATTTAATGAAATGGCACATGGAAAGGATATCAGTGCAGATTTCAGATCTTTAAAGGAGGATTTTTTTTCACTTAAGCAGCTTCTTACAGATGACTTCATGTTTACAGCTAATTATTTGAGCGAAGAGGATTTAACAGCCAATGAAAGGGCAAATCTACAGGAGCCCTGCATTACAAAGAGTGAATCAGTGGCAGTGAAAACAGAAGGGGAAACGGTGATTATGCGAAACAAACAAAGGGAAAAGAAAATGGCCCCATCTGACGCATTTTTAAATCTTCACCGGATGCTGACCATCAACAAGATCAACTAGAGAAGGGGATATGGCGAAGAACTCTTTTTTTGGTGGTTGAGGAGGCGGGCCATGTTGAGAAGAGGAAAACTGTGCTTCAATTGTCAAATCTGGTGTTGGAAAACAATCCGCAAAAAGGATTTTGTGCAGAATAGGAACTAATTGGACCATAATACAAATAGAGATGGAACTGATGATATCTCAGTAGGCCTGATAGAAGATGGGATACTGTGGCAAGGGATGCCAGACTTGATGTACCTTGGGCATCTGCTGCCTCACTCAAAGGCCTGGTGGAACTGCTCCATTTTGCAGACCCTTCCAAAAGGTAGTAGATCAGTAGATCACTAACAGAAGCATGTTCCACCAGGCCAGAGCCAAGGCAGAGAAAGCCCTGGCTCTGGTCGAGGCTAGACTTCAGGCTGGGAACAACCAGCAGATGGTGGTTAACTGAATGTAAAGTCCTTTGAGGCAAATATGGTGAGAGGCGGGCTCTCAGATATGTCGGTCTCAGGACATACAGGGCTTTAAATGTCAGTACCAAAAACCTTGATGCAAATCTGACACATGCGCATGAAAGCTCGCACCCTGAATAAAACTTCATTGTCCTTAAGGGCGCCATTGAACGCTAACTTTAATCTCTTCTCAGTATACTATTCCAGGACTTTTAAAAAATTCTAGTTCACTTTTGTTATCAGTGCTGGAAAGGAAGAAAAATTTCTGGGCTAACCAACCAAGGGGAGATAATATGTGAAAGGCAAAAAGTAAAGTTCCTTCCTTTACTGTTAAATAAAATACCTCTATCTCCTGCTTTATACATGAACAGATGGCCCTATCACATATAATTTTGCTCTAATGTTGAATACTTTGAACCTCTGTACAGACTTTACTGTAGTCCACAGCAATGGAAATAGACCCTAAGTAATATGTTGAGTGAATGTATGCACACACATGTGTATGTGTACATGTTTTCACATTCCAATTCTTGCTCATTTAAGGATAGAACTGGAGACTACAAAAGAAATTTTGGGGCAAATTTTATTTATTTATGTTAATTTCTAGTCTGCCCTATCTTGTGAGTTGGCTCAGGGTAGATCACAATAGGCATGACAATAGGCAATAAAATTAGAAGTAAATAAACAATTAAACAATTAAAACAATAAAATCACTCCATTACAGATGGAAGACAACTAATCATGCATAGTACAAACAGAGCTGGAACCAATGATGTTCCAATAGGCTCGATAGACAAGGAATGCTGCGATAGGGAGGCCAGACTCAATATACTATGGGCATCTCACTTGAAGGCCTGGCAGAACAGCTCCATTTTACAGGCCCTACGAAAAGGTAGTAAATCAGGTAGGGCCCTAATCTCCAATGGAAGCATATTCCACCAGGCTGGAAGCAGGGCAGAGAAAGCCCTGGCTCTAGTTGAGGCAAGACAGACATCCTTCAGGCCAGGGACAACCAGTAGATGGTGATTAGTTGAATGTAAAGTCCTTCAAGGCAGATATGGAGAGGTGGTCCCTCAGATATGTTGGTCCCAGGCTGCACAGGGCTTTAAATGTCAGTACCAAAACCTTGAAGCAAAACCAGTACTCAATAGGTAGCCAGTAGAATTGGCACAGTACTGGCTGTATGCTTGCCCATACAGGCAATGCAGTTAGCAAATGCGGAGTTGCATTTTGCAATAGCTAGAGTTTTGGGATTAGCCTCAAGGGCAAGCCCGCATACAGTGGTCGTTTTCGCACTCACCTCCAGCCGGCGCGACCCCCCTCTTCACCGCACAGGATCTGCGCGGATTTCGCACTAAATGCCACGGAGCAGCCTTTTGCGCCGGAAACTCCCGTCGCAAAAGCCGCGCAAACGCCAAACTGCTTTTTGGCGATTTACGTTTGAGCGGCTTTTGCGATGGGAGTTTCCGGCGCAAAAGGCTGCTCCGCGCAGATCCTGCGCGGTGAAGAGGGGGGTCGCGCCGGCTGGAGGTGAGTGCGAAAACGACCAGTGAGTTACAGTAATCTAACATTGCATAGGTCACTGTAGCCAAGTCCTGAGGGGAGAGATAGGGTGCTAGCTGCCTGATCTGTCAAAGATGGTAGAAGGCAGATCTGGCAACTGCAGTGACCTAGACCTCCATAGAAAGGGAGGCATCTAAGGTTACTCCCAAGCTCTCCACCTTCTGGGCTGGTGTAAGTAATGCACCGTCCAGGGCTGGGAGCCATATACTGAACTCTACTCCACCTTGGCCAAGGTACAGGACCTCCATCTTAGTTGCAACCGGCTCTGTTGCAACCATCCAGCCATGGCTCCCAAAGTCTCAACCAGATGATCTGAGGCAAAGTCTGGATGGCCATCCATTAACATAGAGCTGGGTGTTGTCTGCATATTAGTGACAACCCAGTCCAAGACCTTGGGCTAACTGAGCAAGGGGGTGCATATAGATGTTGAACATCATTGGTGAGAGAATTGCCCCCCTGACAAGTGGGTGTCATCAGGAGATCTGCTCACCAAGTGCCACCCTTTGTCCCTGACCACGGAGAAAGGAGGAGAGCCACTGTAAGGCAATCCGCTGAACTTTTATGTTGGCAAGGTGGTGGGTCATAAGATTGTAATCAACTGTGTCAAATGCTGCTGAAAGATCGAGAAGCAACAGCAGTGCTGACCCACCTCAATCCAGATGCCTCTAGAGGTCATCCGTAAGAGTGTCCAATACAGTGTCTGTCCTATGGCCAAGGCAGAAGCTGGACTAGAATGGATGAAGGATAGATCCATTCTTTGTGAACAACCATAGTTCAGTGCTGGAACACATGCTTTACATATATAAAGTACCAGGTATAATAGCTAGCATTACCAGTTGAGGTTGCATGAGAACCAAGAGAGCTGTTGCCTCTACAGTACCTGGCCAGATGGACCTGGCACTGGATCAGACGAAGCATAAAGTAGCTTCATAAGGCATATGTTAATAATGAACAAGTTGAATTTCACTAGGAAAGAAGTGATGCATTGCTGAAACATCCATGCAAATACCACACTTGGCTTGCAAATATTTGAAAATATTCACATCCATACAGGTGAGACTAAATGTTATATATCAGCCTTATTTAGTTTTCATTCATATCTTTACAGGAAGCATCTTCCTAAGATTACTCAAAGATGAATGGCTTCATTACTCTGTCCAGGAAATGGCAGGATCAATTCCGTATTACCGTCAGACAATATTGTACAGCTTCATCATCATCTGCCATCATAAATTATTCCTAATGTTTTTTCCACTTAAGCCTTTGTTTCAAATTTAGTCTGGTAGAAAAATCTTGCTCTTGTCATTGTCATGTAAATTAGTAATGTGTGCTGGACAATGTCCCAGTCCACGTTTGATTGTTGCTGGATAAGTGAACATGGCTGATCTTTCAGTGTGGGAGAGGGAAAGAAATTTGCATAACAGTGTTTTATTAAACACCTCTAATGTGTCCCAGTCTTAAGGCAGTGTTTTTAGAGTATGCATATAAAACATATCAAGCCATCAAACAATTACAATCTAATAAATGATCACAGACAATTTAATTCTTAACCAAGACACACAGAAAAGCTGCAATTATACTATTTAATTGATTAACAAGTGATTCAAAACTTCATAACCTTTTGAATTCATACATTGTTAATCAAGCACAGGTTTTAACAGGGTGGAGATGTATGAGACCCTACTGAGAATTTTAGAAAGAAAGCCTGCAGATCCAGTAACTTATATGCCAATTGTTCAAACCTTTTAAATCTATAATAAAATTTGAGATCAACTGTTGATCTGTCTTCTCCTGTTTTGTTGTGATGGGTGGAAGAGACACCATCTGGGAACTGGGAGAGAGAGAAGGTAACTGTTTTTCAATAAGATGCAAATGTTCACCATACGTACACACCTTGAAATTGCATGGGATAATAATCCTGCATTCTTTTGCTTCTGGGAATTATTCATGTCTTTGTGACATTAGAAACCATTACTCTAATCCCCTTCCAAGATGTATTTGTATGATTTGTATTCCTCACACCAAAATAAAGTTTTGTTTTACAGTTCTGAAAGTAATGGATCAAAATAGAATGTGGGCACATAAAGTTGAGTAATCACTCATGTAGCCATTGTCTGAAAACACAACAAATCGGTCTGAGCAACAATTGAATATTTTCAGCTTTTGGTAATAGACTCAACAGCAAAAAAAAAAAAAAATCAAATAAATACCCTAACTGCTGGGTTTGAATTCATGTGGTGAAAATTGCCATATAGTCATAGTTAACATGACAAGCCCATAGGGCAGGGGTGTCAAACTTACAGGCAGTAGGACACAACTGGCCTGCCTTGGGCTTTTATTAGGCCTGTGGTTCTTTTCTTCCGCCCTCCCCCTCCTTTCATTATTACCCTTTGAATCTCTGAGGTTGCCAAAGTTCCCAGTTCCGCCTTGAAGCTCTTTTGAGTTTGCAAAGCTGTAAGGAAAATTTAGAATGGATTTTCCATTAAGGTATCTGTACCCAGATAGAGTAGTCTGTCTATTGTGAGACAGACTAGTCTATCTGGGTGTAGATACCTTAATGGAAAATCCATTCCACATTTTCCTTTCAACTGTCTGTGCTGCAATGTATTTCAATGGAGTGGAGCTCAAGTAATTTCATTTTCCAGAATTTGTATGGTCAGCTGAAGTTGTTGCTTCGTGGAGTTGTGTCCTTGCAAATAAAGGGTTGATACTTTGAGCCAGCTTGCCTCTGCTGAATGGACCTGAGAACTGGAGCCTAGTGAGTATTATAACCTGGGAACCCACAAGCAAAGGGGGATATTACACTGGAGAGTCATTGCCAGTCTGAGTAAACATTGCGGGGGAGGGGAGAGAAGGTTGCAATATCCAGCCATTTCATGTTTCCCTAGGCTCAACACATTTTATATTTTTAGTTTCTGCTGTGCTCGTGTTTTTCCTTGATGTTTATTTTAAAAATTGCATTGCCAAATCTCATTGTTCTCCACCCATTTTAAACTCAATATTGTGAGAGTTTTAAGCATGTTTGTATTTTAAGTTAAAAAATACCTAATTGTGTTTGTCTGTGTCCTTTATCAAGTTTATATTTCCATTTTGACATGCATGGCCCCACAAATCTGGCCCTTGTAAAAAATGAGTTTGACACAAGCCAAGAGACTGACAGAGGTCATTTACTGTTCTCTGCCTCTGTGTAGCACTCATGGACCTCCTTGGTTGTTTCCCATTCTGCTATAGAACACAACTGTTGTGTCTTGCATTTCAGTCCTGAAATTACAACACAGCGGATGCTACGGAGGTGAACAGTGGAAGTCCACTGGTCCCCAAATGTAGATCCGCAAATACGTGCCGCCAATCAAGATCTGTGGCGGGAAGTTTAACTGGCTAGGATTGGACCTGGCCAGACTGAGCGTTGTTCTGGGGTATGTATATAATTGGGACCTGGCCTGCATTGTTTCGCCTTGTAATGTACTCGCTAATAAAGCATGTTGCCTTCAACATGTCTCGTCACTCAGTACATTACAGTGGCGACGAAGGTGGGATGCTAGCCAGGTAACTCCCCAAGCGGGACTTTGCTGACCTGGCCGGAGACAAGGAAAGCACGCATTAGAGGGAGACGGAAGCACCCGCCGCCATGGCTAACCCAAGTGGGACGACGGACCACTTTGCAGAGTTCTACCCCACCAACCCCGATAAGTGGGAGACCTACACGCAGCGGGTCAACTGCTACCTACGAGCGAACATGATTACAGATGACAGTCGTAAGAGAGACGTGCTCCTGAGTGTCTGCGGGGAGGCCACATTCGAGATCGCAAAGGGTCTCTCGGCCCCCGCGAAGATCACGGAGAAAACGTACGAGGAGATAGACTCCTGATTGGGCACTTCTTGTCCCAGCGTTTCATCATCGCCCACTGATTCCTCTTCCACAAGAGGGATCAAGGGGCGGGAGAGACAGCCGCCATCTACCTGGCTGCCCTCCGCCAAATCACAGGGAACCGCAGCTTCGACAAGCTGGATGAAACCCTGAGGGATCACTTCGTCTGGGGCCTCTGAGATGAAAGACTGCAGCAAAAGCTCTTCGCAAAGGAAGAGCTCACCCTCCAACTTGCCTTCAACGAAGCCACTGTGTTCGAGAGAGTAACCAAAGCTTACAACAACCCGAGAGCGGAAGCCGTCCACCAGGAGGAGATGGCACCGGGCAACCCAGAGGAGGAGAAGGCAAACCAGCTACGTCGCCAACAAGGAATGGGGCTGAGAGCACCCACTCAGCCATGAGCGACAGCCAACACCAAGTGCGCCAGCTGTGGGGATCCACATGAGCACCGGGACTGCCCCTATCACAACGTGGACTGCAGGAACTGCGGAAGAGTGGGCCACATAGCGCGGGCTTGCGGGGCCAAGGCCACCTGCAGATGCCAGTCCACCAACCATGACTCAACCGATGCCTACTTGACCACATCAACTAGCCTGCAGGTAATGAACTTGCCCCTCACCACCCCAGATAAGGTCAGGGTGTCAGTCCTAATCGAGGGTGCTCCATGCCTAATGGAGCTGGACTCGGGCTCCTCCATCTCCATAATTTCGGAGGAGTCTCTAAGAAAACTTTGTCCCCATGGCCAGCCCAGGCTGCGACGGGTGGACTTCATACTGCGGGACTGCCAAAAAAACCCTGTACAGAGTTTGGGTTGGGCCACTGTAAGGGTAGAATTTAAGAACTTTAAGGGCAAGCTGGACATTCTCGTGGTCAAACACCAGCTCACCACATTACTGGGGCTGACCTGGTTTCGACCGCTGGGTATTCACATAGTGGGGGTTCAGCAGATGCGAACGCAAAATTTCGAGCACGTGTGCCGGGAATTCCTGGAAGTGTTTGATGGGTCCCTGGGGTGCTACAAGGAGCCTCCCGTCACCTTACCCCTCGATCCCCATGTGAGACCGATAAGGCTGAAGGCCAGGCGAGTTCCGTTCGCTCTTAAACCAAAAATACTCGCTAATAAAGCATGTTGACTTCAACACGTCTCGTCACTCAGTACAACAACTGTGCACTTGGATTTGAATTAGAGACACAGATTAAGGTCATATAGTTTCTGCCTTGTTTTTAGTTTCTTCATCACCTGATCCTAGAACTTCCAACTGAGGAGGATGCTTACAATTCATCCATGAATAAAAGCATCCAATTATACATATATATATATATAGGAGCCTTCTTATATCACCCCCACACCAAAATAAAATTATTTGTGTTATATTTTTTATGAGGTTGGAATGATCTGTCCATGAAAACCCATTTTTGAATCTTTATGGATCCTTTAACATATTAGGATTATTGACAAGTGGCTAATAACTCATCTGAAGTGTAATTTCTTATATGAAAAAATGTTGTTTTCAAAGTAATCTATTTTTAAATGCCTGTAGTTAGAAATGCAAATAGGGATGGTTTATGCAATTGTAATTATCTCTATTTATTTATTTTGATGTATCTCCTTCCCTACCCTGAAGGCTTAAATGGAGTCGCAACAGTTAGAAAAAGAAATCCCAAAAGCTTGTCAAACTTACCTAGAATGATATTGTATCTTTAAATAACATCCTCACTACCTCCCGTTGTCTAATTTCAAAAAATTAAAATAGTTGTAAGAACAACACAGTATGATGCAACTGATCAGCCTGCTCAAAGAGGCAAATTTCACAGCACACATGGAACACAGGTTGGCTCTGTTTAATATGCCAAGAAGAGCAGAGATATTTGCTTTCTGTCCTGCTTATCATGCCAAGCCCGGCATGTAAAGAGCATCCTCTATATACATCTAAGCACAGAACACAGATTCCAGGGTTTGAATCTTTTGAGTCTACTGTATATTCAGTTCCTAGTTTGACATTCTGCCAGGAAAAAGAAAGGGTGGAAGGGAGACAGATACTTAACTAGCCTTTAACTTTATTACCCTATCCAGGATATAGCATGGAAAGGAAGCAAAATGGTGGCAGTCAGGATGGTGAGGCTGCATTATTCAAAATTATAACAACAAACTGCCATTAACTTTTGGTAAACCAATGAAACCACACAGTTGGATTATTTTAATCTGATAACTATCTATTTTAGGTCAAATTGTGTTTCTTCCACAAAATGACACCAAACACTCCTAAAATTCTGGAAATAATTAAAATTTATCTCCTGAAATTTCAGGAGAATCTTAGATTTTAGGGAGGCCAGGAGTGGGGATGGAAAGAGAGAGGAAGCTGGCCCTAACAAACAGCTGTCAGCATCTCTGGTCCCTTTAAATGGGAAGATCTAAGATCCAGAATTCCGGAGGCCAGGCCTACTCCCTACTACAGAAACACTACAATTTAAATGGACCAAAGATGTGGACTAACAGCTGAATCGACTAGCAGCTTTTAGTTTAGTAGACCTAGCCTCCAGAGTTTAAACTGGTCTGCCCAACAGAGCTTGCTCAAGAGCCAATTCTGCAGGGAGAATTCTCTCCCCAGGCTCTGCTGGGCAGCTCAGTTGGACTGCCCAACAAAGCCCACCAAGTAGCCAATCTTTCTGGGAGAGTTCTCCCACAGGCTTGGCTGGGGCTTAATTTAAACCAAATCGCCCAACAGAGCCTGCCAAGGAGCCGATACTCTGGTGGGCAGCCTGTATTTGCTGGTAATTCCCAAATATATCTAGAGTTTGGGGGGATCCTTTTGGTTCTCCTGAAAAATCCCAGATACATTTAGGAAGTCAAAATATTCCCAGAAAATACAGCTAAGATTTTTTTGTGGGGTGGGGTACGTTTTTTTATTTGGGTAGACTAGAATGCACACCCCAAATAACCAGCTTCTCTTAGGAAAAATAAAATGATTTGAGGCCCTTTAATGCTAATTCTTAAACCTGATTTAGGCCAGTGTTGTTACGGAAAGAAGGGTTTCTTTTTCCAAAATCCATTTTTAAAGATATAACTATTGATCCCTTTTATTCACTTTTTTACTCTATTAAAAGAGGGATTTCACTTTCATTTACCTTAGAAGAGCAATCAATGCACCCTTTTGTAACTTTGGTCCTTGCAGTTGTTTTATGTTATATACTACAGGGTGGTATTCTAGCAGGAGGATAGGTAGGTTTGGGAAGACATCCCTGACTCTGAGAATCTACTGAATGAAACTCTGATATTTTTCAGAAGCTCCCCATTCTGCCCCTCCTCTCTTGGAATCTTTGATCAAAATAGAATTTATTAGCAACAAACTCTAAATTCCTAAAAAAACAGAGAAAGAAATTAATTTTTGGATTTCAGGAAAAAAAATTAGGTAAAAAAGAATTGTTAATTTCTTTCAACACTATTCTGGACTTCCTAGATCACTTGTGGTTAGCAAAGCAGCAATTTTTTCAGGAAAATTGTCTCAAAATATTTTATTCATACAGTCTGGCATGTTTCCTTTGATACTATTGTTTTTATTTCTGTATTTGGAGGTCTTCTGGGAATCAACTGATTTTCATTGTCATGGTAAAGTTACACTTAAGGAAAATTATTTCTCCCTCAATGAAAAACTAATGTGTTGTTTGTTTCAGAATGGGAAACATTTCTGTTTGGCATATTCTGGAAAGAATGCAATCTGATTCCAATCTAAACCCTCAGAGTTCTTTGATTTAACCTTTCTGTTATAACTATCTATAAACAGCTTAAAATGTTTTACAATTGGTAGTACCAATGACTGTGCTGTGGAAGGTAATGTTTTAAATAATTTTCTGAAGATTCATAAGTTTTGTTGATCTGACAACTGTCATCAATTTAAGACTATAATTCTGGTTCTTTCCCAGCAATGTAAAACTATCCTTCTGATTGTTAGTATCGTAACAGTCAAAGCCAGTCTAGAAGACTGATGTTATAGCTCAATGTTTAATATCTACTGTAGGCTTTTTGAAGCTGCAACATTTTATAGAAGTTTTGGAGGTTTTTTGTGATTGATTCTGATTTTTAGTTGATTATGGGAAATCTAGATCTTCACACAAAAGTACATTGCTTTTGCATCATTAATTAAAAAGGTGCATCACTAATGAAATATGCATCTTTCAAAATGCAGCTTGTGAGGATTTCTCCTGTACAAAGGTAGTGGGACAACTCACTTTTTATGCTGCTTATTGCTTATTCCAATTATATGACTGATGCTATGACAAACAAATTAATATAATACTGAATTACTCTGGTTTTGCTATTCATTTGCAGCTAACACTTAAGCATGTTTAACTACCATTGATTTCAACAGAATTATTTAGGTAAATGCTTTTCTCCTAGCTGAAATCAATGAGACTTATGAGCATTTACATTTGACTGAACTGTATGTCCTTGGTTTCATGGACTCAAACAAATGCAGGCAAGTGTTGAAGATAAAGTCCAGTTTCAATAAAACAAATTGAGTGCAAAGATATGTACAAGTGGGGTTTATGAGAATTTGTTATGGCTGTCTGATTTCTATCTTAGCCACAACAGAAAGAAAAAACTCTCCATGTAAAATGCAATTTTAACTTGTTGTGAATAATAAATATCAAAATACAAAATGAATAATATCAGTACATATCACCAAGTTAAAACCTCATACATTACTCAATGCTCCTACTGTCCTTATGTGGCTGAAAGCCACTAAATAATATTCAGTTCAGTGTTAGTAGGTGGTCCAACGGAGAACTGGTCCACTTTGCAAGCCGTTTTGGATCTCAGATCCTTCTTCTAGGGACCATTCTTATAAGTGTTGTACAATTTCCCAGGTCCAGTAATGCCAAAAGTATTCCTAGCTTTCTCTAATTAGTATGCATAATAGTGAGAACACCATAGTAAGTACTATTCTTATCAGCAATGCAGGCGTTCCAACATTGGGATTTCTGATGTAAACCTAAGGATTCAGTCTAACGTAAGTGTTTATGGCTAACAGAGCCTCCAGCAGCCCCCCCGCATTGCGGCGTGGCTGCCAGGGAGATTTTGCCCCCTCAGAGGGAGAGCGGACTCTTTGGCACGCTTTCGGCATGTCTTGAGGGGGCGGGGCTTCTGCGCCTGCTCGGAAGCCTCCGCTCCGTGGATGTCAGTCCTCTTCGGGTGCTTGGCCCTCCCACCCGCCCTGTTTGTTATGTAGGCAATCGCTGGTCGCCTCTTTTGTGGAATTTTTTACTCCCTGGGTAGGAATTTTTTACTCCCCGGCTATTTGGCTGGTGACTGGGGGGGTGTTTTTTGCCTACCCTGCATAGCATATCAGTGGATTGAGGAATTGGCCTCGGGTTGGTGCCTTTGTATAGATTGGTCACTTTTCAGGGCAGGTTTTACGGGGTTTATGGCACCATGCAGCCTGGGGAGGACCGGTTAGCCTCCCCCGTTTGGGGAGTTAGGGGTCTGGCAGGATCAACCTTTGGGTGTGGCCTGAAGTGTGTGAATGCAGACTGTCCTGGAGACTCGATTGGATGGGTGCCTTTCGCTGAGACTCGCGTCTGGTGTCTGGGCCCTCCGGTGAGAGCCTCCCTGCTGGGTCTGCCTGAGGGGAGCTGTTACACATAGCTCCAGCTGGGGGGGGGTCTCTCGCCTGCTGAAAAAGGCAGGGGAGCGGTCTGAGGAGACCCCTGGCCCTGACCTGGCTGCAGTTCGGTTGCCCTTGCCATTGCAGTGTTATTTAATAAAGTGGCCCATAGTTTTACCAATCTAATTGTGTCCGCCTCTTTATTCCGACTTGGGGGGGCAACTGGAAGCATAAGTTATCCTATTTTAGTCTTGTATACATGATACATTTGTGACCAAGAGAGATGAAATGTATATGCTGACCATGCCCCTTTTCCACTCACAACTGAACAAACTAGCCCTGTTCTCTACTATGCATGTTCTGTATATATAGGCTATTCTGATATGAAATTCGAAGCAGATTTTGTGTGCTATTCCATCACACATGACTACAAAGTAACCCTCAGCCTTTGCATGGGTCTTTGCAGTTATGCCCAGAGATTCATTTTCTTGGGAGATTCATTTCCTGCACTCAGTATCATACATCTGACTCGGCAAACTCTGCTATATTAAGCATATATCCCAATACAAACAATTTTTTGTTGCTGGCTTTTTGCTGTTCAGGTTTATAATAGTCAAGATTTTGTTCTGTCAATGGTATAATAATAATTTTGATAAGAAGTTGTGGATTAAAGCTCTATTATTTTTAGGCTTGTGCTACATATTGTGTCCTCTCTCTCTTAATTCTCTGATCTCAAGATGCAGTTAAGGAAGATGGAAGTTTGTATTTTAAAAAAATGAATTTTGGAAAAAGCAGTCCCTCTTTCCATAACAATCATAATCTAAAATCTATGAGTGACACAACATGCCTGGGCATTGGGGGGGGGGCACTACATCACTCTAAGTGTGTATAGGTGTTATTTCCTTGAATAGTGTTATTCTTTACCTGAGAGCTGCCATCACACCACTCCTCTCTCACTTTGCACTCTCACTCTCTTTTCATGTGGCCTTTCATGGAGGTACCCTCATACTCCCACACACGTGTGTAAGGGTTTGCTAGTTATTGATCCAAATGACCCCTTCTCATAATAAAATGCTAAAATGTTTATTGGAATCAACTACAGAGCATGACCTTGTGTTGTAGCCAACCAAAGCCAGGAATGATGAAAGCAATATGGTTACTTAGAATTATAGTAAAAAAAGATGAATGCAACAATTCTCCACCCAACAAACCGCTGGTTCTCACAGAAGGTGGCACATAAAGATATTTAGATCATTAAGGGCATATGAAAGCTTACATTCTGAATAAAACTTACTTGGTCTTAAAGCTGCACTTGTCTACTGCTTTGTTTTATTGCTCCTTTGTCAGAGCAACATGATAATTAGCTGTCCATAACTGGAATACAATCAACTACAAAGCCAACTCTCCTGCACACGCCTTATTATGTGCAGCTATAGGAAATTAAAGCTACAGAGTTCAGTGCGAGTAATACTACCAGTTCATGTCTATTCCAAAACATGGCAGGCTTTTCCTGACAACACGAAGCTGGACAAGTTGGACATTTGTGATAGGGAAAGTATGCTTAGATTAGGCTTCTCTCTCTCCTTCTCACTACAACCTGAATGTGAACTGTGGACCTACTTGAATAAAAGTTTACCTTTTTTTTCCAATATACTTCTTGGGATGTGGCAGGATCAGCTCATCCATACTATAATATAGTGGATTCAAAACATTGAGGAAACGAGGTTGCAGTGATCATTGCTCTTTATTAAGTTACAGCATGGTAACCACTGAACTAGAACACTGCTCAACTGGGCCAACTGGGCCAACTTTATACAGTCCTGGGTTCCCACACTAGAATGCCACTGGGTCATTTGAACCAGCAGGGGACCTCTGATTGGACCAGGGCAGCAGGGATTTGGATCCTACTGCCCATTGTTCCTGAGTCCCCAAGCTCAGTCCTCTAGGCTACAATGAGCCAGGCAGGAACACTGGTAATTGAAACCTGAAGTCCATATACACAACACATACAGATGGCTGATCCCTCCATAGTGCAATCCAGTGCACCCACCTCACATCCTTTGTGTGGAAGGATAGCAGCATCTGTGTTCTGATCTAACATCCTGACACAAATACACACAACCACAGGTACAGCCACAAAGAAAACTTTATTGATGGGTTCCAGGGACAAGGGGGCATAGAGCACTCATTACACCTGCACATACTAATGTTATTACCTTCCAGTTATAAGCTTCTAGGCATAGCTTTCAAGTGGAATAGAGGTCTAATATGCCAGCAACCTGGACACCGATGGACCTTTCTGAGGGCAGACTTCTTCTGCAGTTGAGACCAAGGCTTGAGGTTCAGTGGTTGGGACTGCAGCTCACCTTGTAGGGTCTCCACCTGTGGAATTAACAAGCACATGGAGGGGCAACAGTGGCAAGGCCATGATGGCCACTTGGTAGACACTAGATGGTCCCACAGGAGGTGCCATGGGGTGCACAGTATGGTCCCTAAGGCACAGTGATGTCCAGGGATCATTTTGTAGAAAAATAACTGGTGGAGCTCATCCAGGGATTGTTATGCAGCTGCACATAATATTCAATGGACAAAGAGGTGGAACTTTCAGAAGGAGCTGGAACTCTCAGAAAGGTTCAGGAGCTGTGCTCCTGTGAGCTCCCACTGAATCTGAGGCCTGGTGATGTCACAAATGTGCCCCCACATTTCCTCATGCCATCTTAATTCTCTTACCTGTGAGGCACTCATGTCTGAATCAGCAGCAAATGAAAGGCTCACCTTGGCAGCTGCTTCAGGGGATTCTGTTCCTGCAAGGAATGGGTTTAGGGGTGGCATTGCAGTGCACTGGAGGGGGGACATTGCACCCCCCCCCCCCAACTGCTAGGGTTGGGAACAGGAAGTGCCATTGACAGGGCAGATCACTGCCACTTCTGGAGGACACAGGGAGAATGGGGATTGATGGAGAGAGATTGATGGAGATTGATGGAGAGCTGCCTTCCTTACCTGTCACATTGATGAACACGGGTTATTGAGGAAGACTCAGCATGGGTTCTGCAAGGGAAGATCTTGCCTCACTAACCTGTTACATTTCTTTGAGGGTGAACAAACATGTGGACAAAGGGGACCCAATAGATGTTGTTTACCTTGACTTCCAGAAAGCTTTTGATAGAGTTCCTCATCAAAGGCTCCTTAGAAAGCTCGAGAGTAATGGAGTAAAAGGACAGGTCCTCTTCTGTATCAAAAACTGGCTAATTAATAGGAAGCAAAGAGTGAGTATAAATGGGCAGTCTTTGCAGTGGAGGGTGGTAAGCAGTGGGGTGCTGCAGGGCTCAGTACTGGGTCCCATGCTCTTTAACTTGTTCATAAATGATTTGGAGTTGAGAGTGAGCAGTGAAGTGGCCAAGTTTGCAGATGACACTAAATTGTTCAGGGTGGTGAGAATCAGAGAGGATTGTGAGGCACTCCAAAGGGATCTGTTGAGGCTGGGTGAGTGGGCGTCAACATGGCAAATGAGGTTCAATGTGGTCAAGTGCAAAGTAATGCACATTGGGGCCAAGAATCCCAGCTACAAATACAAGTTGATGGGGTGTGAACTGGCAGAGACTGACCAAGAGAGAGATCTTGGGGTCGTGGTAGATTACTCACTGAAAATGTCAAGACAGTGTACGATTGCAATAAAAAAGGCCAACGCCATGCTGGGAATTATTAGGAAGGGAATTGAAAACATATCAGCCAGTATCATAATGCCCCTGTACAAATCGATGGTGCGGTCTCATTTGGAATACTGTGTGCAATTCTGGTCACTGCACCTCAAAAAGAATATTATAGCATTGGAAAAATTCCAGAAAAGGGTAACTAGAATGATTAAAGGGTTGGAACACTTTCCCTATGAAGAAAGGTAGAAACACTTGGGGCTCTTTAGCTTGGAGAAACGTCGACTGCGGGGTGACATGATAGAGGTTTACAAGATAATGCATGGGATGGAGAAAGCAGAGAAAGAAGTACTTTTCTCCCTTTCTCACAATACAAGAACTCGTGGGCATTCAATGAAATTGCTGAGCAGTCAGGTTAAAACAGATAAAAGGAAGTACTTCTTCACCCAGAGGGTGATTAACGTGTGGAATTCACTGCCACTGGAAGTGGTGGTGGCGGCTACAAGCATAGACAGCTTCAAGAGGGGGTTAGATAAAAATATGGAGCAGAGGTCCATCAGTGGCTATTAGCCACAGTGTGTGTGTATATATATAAACAAGTTTTTGGCCACTGTGTGACAGAGTGTAGGACTGGATGGGTCATTGGCCTGATCCAACATGGCTTCTCTTATGTTCTTATGTCAATGCTTGGCCACTCCTTTGGTCCTTGGCTGAGGAGATGAGGTACCTCTTTGGAATGAAGGTAGGAGAGGTCAGGCATGAAGTGTGGACTTTGCTCTCCCTCTTGGATGTTGTCACCAAGTGCTCACTCAGTGATACTAAGGCTGCAATCACACACACTAAATATTGCTCTTTCAATCCACTTTCAATCCACTTTCCAACTGGTTTTTGACAGTACACACAATAAAATCCAGTTGAAAAGTGCATTGAAAGTGAATTGGAAGTGCATTATTTAGTGTGTGTGATCACAGCCTAAGTGTTCTTTCTGTACCTTTATTTATTTATTTATTGACACTTATATCCTACCCTCCCCTGACAGGCTTAGGGTGGCTAACAGCTTTTTCCACCACCAGGGTTCACTGGAGCTCACTCTAAGTCTGCATGGCAGGGATCTGTTGGAAAGTGCCCTGTGCTGCATGCCCTACCTCATGAGTTGTGGTGTGACCTGTGAGAAGCATTTGTAGGGCAGGGGGGCATGATTGTGTGCTGGAGAGGAAATGAGCTTGGCACAGGAGACGGTGCTGATTGGTTACACTTGGCATTGTGAGCTACTTAGGATCTTGTGGTCATGGCTGGAGCAAGGGAGCATTGATTTTCATACATAATGGATGCCTATTGGCTATGTCACCATTTTGGTGGTGCAACTTTGTGCTTATTTCAGGGGTGATCCTGTGCTTAAAGTGTTTAGGAAGGTGCCTAAATGCAGCCATACCCCTTGGAATGCCCACATGGCTGCTGGTGTAGGGGACTGTGCTAGAATTGTGCCAGTGCAACAGGGTGGTAAAGTGGTGCTAATATCCTGCACTAGCATAAATGGTCCATATGCTGGCAAGTTGAGAGAGGAGGTCCTATGACTGATAAACAAATTAAAAACTGATAAGACACCAGGCTCAGAAGGCCATCTTGAAGGGATTCAAGCCTCTCTATTACAGACTTCACAAATAACTGAAATAGTATTTAAAATGGGGTTGGACTTGAAATACAATGTGAGGGACTTAGAAATAAGAGCTCAAGCTAAACAATTAAACCTAAAATTTAGAGGCCTTCCTGTGAGCGAGGAGGAGTCTACAGACATTATGTGTTTGTTTCAAATTGGCTTTCTTCTATTCTAAAACTTGAACATGGTGTGGCACCAGTCATTTGGAAAGTTTACAGAACGGGGCCCTGTTATTACCCGAAGAAGGAAAGGTCCTAAAGACTTACGTGTACAATTCATGGTCTGGAGATCAAAAAAAGAGAATTGAGGACAAGGTGAAGATAAAGGGGCATATTTTATTCAAGGATATACAGATTTCAGTTTTTCTTAACGTCCCCCAGGAAGCTATCCACATTTGGTGGGCCTTGAAACCCATCACAATATGCCTATAAAAAGTTAACATACAATATAAATGCCTATCCTCAGGAAAGTTACATGTCTCCCACCAAGATACTACTCCCCAAGCAGTGTTCCCTCTAAGCTGAGTTAGAGTGAGCTAGTTCACAGTTTTTTAGCCTCTGGCTCACACATTTTTGTCTTAGTTCAGAAAAAATGGCCCCAGAGCAAATTAATTTATGCAGTAGCTCGTGAAGAATTTTTGGTCACATGACTCCACTGCTTAGAGCAGGGGTGTCAAATGTCTGATTCACAGGCCTAATCCAGCCCCCAGAGGGCTCCAATTAACCCCGCCAGAAACTGGCCATTGCCTGCTTTCTTCTCCCTCACCTGCTTCCTTCAGTTATGAGGCAGCTGAGCAAAGCAGCCTCTTGCTCTTTCCCTCTTCCCCCTCCCTCTTTCCAAAGGAAGTAGGAGGGAGAGGGGTTTCAGCCAATGCCAGAGTCTGGCTCTGTAGCTCTGCTGCATGATTGAAAGCACCTGGGTTGTCAGGCTCTCTCAATCACACTGCAGAGTCACTGAGCAAAGCCATTCTTCCTTCTGTTGGCTAAGGCTCCTCCCCCTCCTCATACCCTGGGGAGGGAGGGAAACAGCCAGAGCTGCCTTTGTCTAGTTTCCTCCATCTATTGCACAAAAGAGATACAAAGAAAGCACCTTTAGACCAGCAACATTTTATTCAAGGTATGAGCTTTTTGCCTTGCTACAAGGAGGGGGGGGGAGAGAGAGAGATTGGCTCATTATGCCAGGGCTCTCCTGGGTGCAACTGGATTTGCCTCTCCCTTTTCAATGTATTCATGCCTCATGATCAAGAAGAGGAATAACAACAACAAGGATTAGGCTGAGAGTGTGTCCAGACCAAGTTCACATTTTTCTTTCACATTTCACATTTTCCTTTGATTTCCTTTGATTGGAGAGTTTGAACTTAGACTTCCCATATAGTAGGCTGATACTGACCACTATACAAGGCTGCCTTTATTCTTGCATTGCTACATAGGAGTTGTAGTTATTTTTCTGCGAATACTATAGTTTTGTAGACAAACACATAGCATTCAGTCTGTGTCACGGTGTCTTCACATATTCTTGACCATTACATGAAGCAAATTATGTGTGCATGTTTTCGTATGGGTCTTAGGCTGAAAACATTGACCATGAGATTTCTGTAATGAATGTCAATAAATCAAAAGTAGATTTGCAGTTTACAGAGGCATACTTGAACAGCCCCTGAACAGCATACTCAAGATTGCTACAGCACAGACATTATCTCCAGTTTTTGATGCAATAATTTAGAGCAAGAGTTGTCAGTTATCAGAGACTGTCAAACAAAATATTGCAAGCATACTAATGTTTTTAAGCATTTTAATTTTTTTTAAAAATGTGTTTGTTTGTGCCCTTTATAAAATTTATATCTTCACTACCTGGCATTACATTTTATAACAAGGTCTTGATAAGGTCTCATTTATGTCAAATCTGGCCCTTATAACAAATTTGTTTTACACCTCTGGACTAAATGGTTGAAGGAGGGATGGTGATGGCACTGTGCTATATCAGCTAGTTCCTCCCCTTTTCTGATCCAGACAAGGGTTTTAGGGAGAAGCAGAAATTTATTACAGATGCAGGCTATAGCTGTAGTAAGAATATAAGGAAAGTACTGCTGAATCAAACAAATGACAATTTAATCAGTATTTGTTTTCCACAATGACCCACTAGACCACAGAAGGCAAAAATTCTGATAACAGTTGTCTGAACTGTAACTGGTATCCGAGGACTGAGATACCCTATTCAGTTCCCAGTTTCTATACTGTTACCCCAAAAAGTGCCCCCCATCAATTTATGTTTTCCTAAATGAGTGTATACAAATTGCAAACCACCATTGTCTTAACTGGGTGGTTCTTTTTAACTTCCAGTTGTTGACACTCCTTAATTACAACCTTTAAAGTCATTTTAAAGATCATTTTATTCCAATCAAATTTTAGAATACCAAGCATTTTTGTATACTTAATTTTTAAGAAATTAATTCCCACTCTTCCTCTTGCACTAAGATCTGTCAGCTTTGTGTGACATCTGAAATCATTTGTTACCTGAAAAATGTCTACCTTTGTAATTACATTTCACATAGAGAGGTAGTTGTTTGAAATCACCCCATGTGAGAATTACAGGGAGAGACTGTCAGAGAGACATGCTGAATTGATGAGGAGGAGCAGTTTTTATTGAGAGCCATTTCAAATAAATACCACTCCATGTGAAAGCTGAAGTTAAACAGTCCATATATAAGAAGTAGTTTAGTATGTTGATTTGAATTGTCTTTCAGTCCTTATCCAGACAGCTTTCATTTCAGATCCATTTTCACTAGAGTCATGGGTGCTGATGGCTGTGCAATCAATATTGCTGGTTTCCAAAAAAGAAGACGACTGCAGATTTTATTCCCCACCCTTCTCTCTGAATTAGAGACTCAGAGTGGTTTACAATCTCTTATAGCTTCTCCCCCCACAACAGACACCCTGTGAGTTGAGTGGGGCTGAGAGGTCTCTCACAGCAGCTGCCCTTTCAAGGTCAACCTCTGTGAGAGAGCTATGGCAAACCCAAGGCCATTCCAGCAGGTGCAAGTAGAGGAGTGGGGAATCAAACCCGGTTCTCCAAGATAAGAGTCTGCACACATTACACCAAACTGGCTCATGGATGTCCCTGGAGGAAAAAAAAAAAGCATTTCCTCAGAACATTTATTTTGCCCCACTTCACTGTACTGCTGAATCAGTAATGTGGACGGCTACTATCTAGACAGACCTTTAATCCTCAATTACTGTTTTATTGGATATACTATAGGGGCATCTGATTACCTTATTCAGCACAATTGAATAGAATTTCAATTGACTTTACAATAATATGCACAAGAAATAAAGCCATAAATTGGGATTTATATGAAATTCCTATTATGGACTATTAATGGCTGCAACTTGACAAACTACAGTTTGGATTACCCAAAGGTACCTCTGAAAGTCTGATTTGCTGGAAATATAGTCCCTATTAATCCCAGAATTCTGTACATATCTACTATGTTTTGTGTTTTTTTTGTACTTTCCCTGGATATTTCTGGGTTTAGATTCCTAGCTACAATTCCCTGAGATAGCTGGTTAACTGGTACTAAAATCAGTATACTGAAAGGCACTTAATTCAGTGTTGAACTCTTGCCATGATAATTTGTGTGGCTCTTATTTGTTTTATTGATCCACTTTAAGTCATATGATACAAATAATTTTTTGAAAAATAAAATAATTGGGGCATTTGATCTATGATACAAAACAGAAGTTGTATTGCTCACCATCTAGAGCTTCTACATGTTCATCAACATTTTATTTAATAAGACAAAAAATTATCATGACACTGTGGATTTTGTCTCCTAGCAACAGGACTTTTTTCTCACTGACTCTTCATCTAAGGGGTGTTACTCAGAGTATTTTAGAATACCATTAATCCTCTGGATATTTTTTTCCAACTTAATCAATCATTTCCTTTATGTATTCTGACTCCTAATAAAAAGGATTTGATTAATTTCTTTCTTCTCCTTCGCTTTATATGATTAATAAAGGAAACGATAAATGCAATATAAGCCTGAACACAAATGAACTTTATCAGCCACTCATAAAAAAGCAAGACTTTAAAGTAACTACTCATTGATATCAAGTTTTCAATTTACAACTTGAAAAGCTTTTAAAAAATAGTTTTCAAAGCTTCGTGTTTTCTGAAATATCAGTAATCTATAAGGTGTCAAAACTTTCTCTTTAATGCTTTTGTTTATTCTGAATTTTTTTTTGCTCCTGTAGCATTATAGTGTATAAATGCCTCAGATTCCATTCCAAGAATCTCCCAACAAAGGTTTGAAGATAATAGTGAACCCATTATCAGAACTGACAATACTGAGTTATTTAAATCATTACTTTGAGTCACAATGTCAATTCCATATGCCCAACCATCAATATATATAATTCTTAACATGGCCAGATCTCTGTATACTTGAAATTGGAGACTGAAGCCATGAACATAGAAGGCAGATCTTTCTACAAGCCTGAAAAAAAAAAGTTTGCAGATTCAGATTTGTAAATTTATAATAATAATATTTTCAAATGGGGCTTAAAATTCACCAAATGCTTATAGCTTTAATAAATGAATATCCTCAATGGCTGTTGTGGGAGTTGCTAGGCAACCACAAAAGTATTGCTTGCCTTTAATCCTTGGTTTCTGCCAGTGAAACACACAAGGAGAAAGGGCCCTTTTCACAGCTGTTTTGGTTTCTGAAGAAAGGGCATGTGGCCAAACCTGGCAGTCATCCGGCACTCTGTAGGCTGCCCAGTCAGGACTTCTCTGGAGCTGTGCTCTCAGGTTTCAATAGCAAGGCTTAAAAATATTGATAGGAGTTGGCAAACTAGAACTGTACCTAGTGAACTGGGTGCTCCAGCAAGGCAGCCAGCCCAAGCTTTGGCCAAAATAGGCTTGGAGGAAAACAGATTCACCTGCACTGCTGGCAGGTGTTGAGCTCCTGCAGCTGTGCTATACTGTGAACAGGATCTTGTGAATAAGTATAATAAGTATCTGACTTTGAGACAGCATTGCACGCTGCCAATCTGGCACTTTGCCTTTTTTGGGGGTGCTTTGGACAGGACCAGGGAGCGCTATGGGCCAGGGTTTGAGATTTGTACAATGAAGGCATAACGACTATCTCAGGGACAGGACCGGATCTACATGTTTTTTGAGGGGG
This sequence comes from Heteronotia binoei, assembly GCF_032191835.1. Lineage (NCBI taxonomy): Eukaryota > Metazoa > Chordata > Lepidosauria > Squamata > Gekkonidae > Heteronotia > Heteronotia binoei. The sequence continues at coordinate 130,952,149 of NC_083224.1, read as the reverse complement.
GACAAAATTAAAAAATGGCGTCCCCTTATGGGCCATTCTATCTTATGGTCCCATAGAATACAATGGATTCCATACCCAATTTGGCACCCCCCCTCCATTGGCACCCGAGGCAAGCACCCCCCTCTGCCCCCCCCCCCAGATCCAGCCCTGCTCAGGGGCCAGTGGCAAGCTTTCAATTGCAGGTTCTTTCAAGGTGACCTCTGGCACATTGTCTATTGGTGCTTCTGCAATGTAAGGCCCTTCCTGGTCCTGATGCTCCTCCTTAGCTGGTGGCCTTGGTTCCTCAGGCTCTTCCACTGAGGATTCTGTCTGAGCTGCTGGGCTGGTTGGAGGGGATTGTGACAACAGTAACCACTGGGCAACTTGACATCAAGTGTCCTAGGTGATACCAGTCACCTCGAACTGGCTGCTTGCTACTGTTCAACAGCAGCTACCTCATGAAAGCCAGTTGTTGTAGTGGCTAAAGTTTCAAATTAATATCTGGGAAGCCCAGATGTGAATCCCCATTCTGCATGGAAGTTTACAGTATGATCTTGAGTGAGTCACACATTCTTACCCTAATATACCTCACACAGGGTTGTTGTGAGGTTAAAATAATGGATTACAGGAGGAGAGCAGGAGAATGATATTAGCTGGTTTGGGTCACATTATGGAGATAGGATAGATATAAATGAAGTAAATATGCTTCGGCGGGGAGGGCGGGATATAAATAAAATATTATTATTATTATTATTATTAATAATAATAATAATAATAAAAATAGCTGAAGATTGGGGGCAGTTTAAAACTAGGTTGGTTACTGAGTGGGAATGGGAAAAGGAAAGAGGCAAAGATGAGGATATGGGATGCCAGGATGAGGGAATAGTGCGGGGAGGTGGTATAGAGAAAAGTGAGAAAAGTCTTTGCAGGTTCTCTGCCATGTAACTGGGCCCAGCAGCCAGCCATACAGAACTGGGCCTGGGCTGGTGTCTGCCATGCTGTAATTTGAAAATATTTTCCTGGGAAGAGGCTTCCAGGGTTAGGGAAAGAGGTTAGCTGAAGATCGGGTATGAAGATAAATATAAGTTGATTGGTAGCTTAGAAGGAGTGAAAGGAGCAGAAAAAGAGGAGAGCCTGTGAGGGCTTTCAGGGAAGGAAAGGAGGAAATAGTGGGGGAGGAGAAAATGAGATGCAGGTCCCTTGCTTGCATATATGCATTTGTCAATATTCTCTCTCTCGGCTTGGCTTCGCGAACGAAGATTTAAGAAGGGTGCAATAGTCCACGTCTGCTGCAGGCTCGCTGGTGGCTGACAAGACCAATGCGGGACAGGCAGGTCCGGCCACAGTGGCTGCAGGGAAAAGTCTGATTTAGGGTTGGTGCTGTAGCAGTGCGATTCTTCCTCAATCTCCTTTTGTCCTCAAGACCAGCTATGCGTGCGTTCTCAAAAGAAGAGACAGCCTGGTGGATGGTGTGCCTCCATGCTTTGAGATCTGAGGCTAGGTCAGACCACTGGTGATGGTTGATGCGACAGGTGCCAAGGGATTTCTTCAAGGAGTCCTTGTACCTCTTCTTTGGTGCCCCTCTATTTCGATGGCCGGTGGAGAGTTCGCCATACAGGGCAATCTTGGGAAGGCGGTGGTTTTCCATCCTAGAAATATGCCCTGCCCAGTGCAGCTGCGTCTTCAACAGCAGTGCCTCGATGCTGGTAACCTCCGCCCGCTTGAGAACTTCAGTGTTAGTCACAAAGTCACTCCAGTGGATGTTGAGGATGGTGCGAAGGCAGCGCTGATAAAAGCGCTCAAGGAGTTGCAGGTGATGACGGTATAAAACCCACGATTCGGAGCCGTATATGAGGGTTGTCAACACAACTGCTTTGTAAACATTGATCTTTGTGCCTTTTTTCAGATGCTTGTTGCTCCACACTCTTTTGTGCAGTCGGCCAAATGCACGGTTTGCCTTTGCCAGCCTGTTGTCGATCTCCTTGTCGATCTTAGCATCTGAGGAGATGATGCACCCCAGGTAGCTGAACTGCTGGACTGTCTTCAGAACTGATTCACCCACAGTGATGCAGGGAGGGTGATAATCTTCCTGGGGTGCAGGCTGGTGGAGAACTTCTGTCTTCTTCAGACTAACTTCTAGGCCGAATAGCTTGGCAGCCTCTGCAAAGCAGGACGTCATATGCTGCAGAGCTGATACCGAGTGGGAGACGAGTGCAGCATCATCAGCAAACAGTAGCTCTCGGATGAGTTTTTCCATTGTCTTGGAGTGGGCCTTTAGTCGCCTCAGGTTGAGCAGGCTGCCATTGTTGCGATAGCGGATGTAGACACCATCGTCATCATCTAGATCTACTGCGGCTCTTTGAAGCATTATGCTAAAGAAGATCGTAAAGAGAGTTGGCGCGAGAACGCAGCCTTGCTTTACACCTGTGCCTATTGGGAAGGTCTCCGAGAGGTCGTTGCAGTGTCTGACTTGGCCTCGTTGGTCTTCGTGTAGCTGGATGATCATGCTGAGGAACCTTGGGGGACATCCTAAATGTTCCAAGATTTGCCACAGGCCTTTCCTGCTAACGGTATCGAAAGCTTTGGTAAGGTCGACAAAAGTCACATACAGAGCCTTGTTTTGTTCCCTGCATTTCTCTTGGAGCTGCCTGAGAACAAATACCATGTCGGTGGTGCTCCTGTTAGCTCTGAAGCCGCACTGGCTCTCTGGGAAGAGTTCTTCTGCAATGGCGGGCACCAGTCTGTTCAGGAGTATTCTGGCAAGGATTTTGCCTGTGATGGAGAGCAGGGTTATCCCCCGGTAGTTGGAGCAGTCTGATTTTTCCCCTTTGTTCTTGTATAGGGTGATGATGATTGCATCGCGAAAGTCCTGTGGTAATTTGCCTTGTTCCCAGCAGGTGACAAGTACTTTGTGAAATGAGCTATGTAGTACTGTGCCCCCATGCTTCCAGATCTCTGGTGGAATTCCATCAACTCCTGCTGCCTTGCCACTTTTCAGTTGCTTGATGGCTTTAACAGTCTCTTCTAGAGTGGGGATCTCATCCAACTCTGTTTTCACTGGTTGAAGTGGGGTGAGGTGAATTGCTGAATCTTGAACTACGCGGTTGGCACTGAAGAGAACCTGAAAATACTCCGACCACCGGTTCAATATGGATGCCTTGTCTGTGAGGAGCACTTGGCCGTCTGCACTACGCAAGGGACTCTGAGTCTGATATGATGGACCATATACTGCCTTCAGGGCTTCGTAGAACCCCTGTCAATATTATGACGAAGAAAATAAAATATCTGTATTTCATAAAGTAAATAGAACTGCCATGAATCTATTATACTTAATTCAGAAATTTAACTAATATTATTATTATTATTTGTTTATTTATATTCTGCCCATTCCACTTACGGGCTCAGAGCGGAGTACAATATAAATAATAAAATCACAATAAAAATAAGAACTGTTTTAACTTCCTTTGAAATTCCTTGCATGATTTGCTGAAAGAAAACTTTGCTTTGGTCAGTATAAGTTCTAAAGCAGGGCTGTCAAACTTTTTTGTTATGAGGGCCAGATCAGACATACATGAGACCTTCTCAGAACTGGCCTTGTCAGGCTGGGCTGGGCCATGTGTGTGTCTCTTTAAGATTAGGTGGCAGACATATAAACTTTATAAAGGACACAGACAAACACAATTAAAGTTTTTTAAAAAAACAACCTTAAAACATCACTTATTGGTCTTAAAGGTGCTTTTGTTCTATTTCTCCCAAGGGATCCAGGGAACTGGGCAATGGAAGCTCTGGCTCTTTCTTTCCTTCTCCAGGGGACCAGGAGGGGGAGGAGCCTCAGCCAATAGAAGGAAGAGAGGCTTGGCTCAGTAGCTCTGCTGTGTGCTTGAGAAAGCCTGGCAAAGCAAGCTCTCCCTCCCCCCTTCCTTTCCAAGGGAGAAGCCTCAGCCAATGGAAAAAATAGAGACTTTGCTCTGTAGCTCCTGTGTGATTTAGCAAGCTTGGCAAACAAGCTGAGATGCAGAAGGAAGCAAGACACAGGGAGAAGGAAGCAGATGAGAGCCAGTTGCTTAGGGGCCTGATAGGAGCCCCCCAAGGGCCTGATTTAGCCCCTGGACCACATGTTTGACACCCCTATTCTAAAGCTATATGTCATATTTTTAGGGACAACCACAACTTACTGAGTCCATACTGCACATGTAAAGTGCAGTAGATTTCCTACCTACCTGCCTGGGGTGGATAATTACTAGCTTCCAGCCCTAATTTTCTACTCCCAAGGAATTAAGGAGTGGGAGAAATTATCTCCATGTAGTGCCACTCTAGTTTCCCCTAGTCTCTTTGGTAAAGACCACAGAGTCTAGGAGAAGTAGTCTACAGCATCACCCAGAACTGATATTACATCCTCCCCAAACTCTGCCCTCCCAAGACACTGCCTCCCAAATTTCCTGCCATTTGCCAAGGCAATGTTGGTAGCTCTAAGCATGAGCAGCCTCATTGGCCCAGCACTGGAAAGTCCTTAATTTCATCATGCCCTACCTGTATGTAATCTTTTTTCACACTGGGAAAAGATAAAATGATGTCACCTGACACATGAATCAGCCTTCTATTGTCCATTTTTCAACAAAGTTTGAGTCCATTGGCACCTTTAAGACCAACAAAGTTTAATTCTGGGTATCAGATACATTGAAACAGTTTTCCTGAAGTTTTACATACAGATAGAGAGATGCGGGTGGAGTTTGGTTGCCAGAAAGGACAAGTTGAGTTACAGGACTCAAAATTTGTTCTGTTGCTTTAGACCAGCATGGCTACCCACCTGAATCTATCAGTACATCATAGTCTGTCTAGTCTGACTGGCAGCAGCTCTCCAGGATTTCAGGCAGAGGTCTTTCACATTGCCTTTTAAGTAGAGGTACTAGCAATTTAATCAAGGATCTTCTGCACACAAAGAAGTTGCTCTACCACTGACATAATTGTTTTTATGCTTATTTATAGGGGTAACCAGAAACTGCTGCATGACTAAATCATGCTCTTGGAGCATTATTCATGTCTTGGGCCACGTTTCATTGAACGTAAGGAAGCATGTTGTGTTCACATGAGCAGTCTCTTACAAATTATTTCTATTTTTTGTCAGCAGTTTTGATTCCTTTATACTGTTGCTGTTGCAAATTTTGTAGATTATCTGTAGTTTATGTGTACAATTTAACCAAACAGTATGTACTTATATAGGATCACTTAATGTATGCTGATTGGCTGCTAATGCTAAAAAGGTGCATATTTTAAGAGAGGAAACTGGTCAAATGAAAGGAAAGTGGTATGAAAATTGATAGTTTTACAGGCATGATCTTCATAAGGGACAGTAAAATCTAAACACAAATCTTCTGACTAAAATTGCAGGGATGACAAATTTAACATAATCCCTAATGGTTTAAAGTCACACACAGAGAAAAGAAGCTTACTTTTGCTTTTCTTTACCCCAAAATATGTTTCTGTAGAAACATTCTTGGAGAATCTGTTCTCTTATCCCAGTAGTATTACTGGTCTCTTTGGCACATGGAAATTTCAATGCTCTCTAGAGGTTGGTGAAATATGTAAAATTGGGAGTTTTCTCATCATTGTTGGCAGGCCCCTTCCCCATGAATACAGGTTACAACTTGCAAGGTGTTTCATAAAAACACCCGGAGAAATGGCATTTAAGAAACATGCTGTTTATAAACATATAGGCCGATGCACTGCAACCTGTGTAGTTGATATCCAATTTGCATTTGTCATAACATCTAGCAGAGAGATTTTTCAACTTCCAATTTCAATAAAGCACTTCATTATACTGTCATGGTAGCAGTCTCTGGTTATGGTTGAGAAGCTTCAAAATTCAGATTCATCATTTTCTTTTAAAAACTACCATCTGCATTGAAATTTCTCATTGTGCTTCTTCAGCCCAAAAGTAATCTTTTTGTTCTGTGAAAGTACTGTTATACTATTCTGGAATGCTTGCATTTTTTAAATTCAAAAACTTCACATCTAACATACCCAAAAGAACTGTAAAGACATGGAACTTTGTTGTGTTACTAGGGTGCAAACTAGAATAATCGATTTAAAGGGAATACAGCTTAAAATAAGTTCTATAGCAATTGAACCTACTTTTTCTTCATCAAGACCCCAGTTTAACAAAATTTGATTTATCACTGCAGTTATTCATGAAAAAGCATTCTCTTGTTCTGATTAATTTTGAAAACAATGCAATTTTTTTTCAGACATTTTCATAGCCAGGCCTCAGATTCAGCAGGAGCTCAAAGGAACACAGCTCCTGAACCATTCGGAGGGTTCCCCCTCTTCCTCCTCACCTACCTTGTCCATTTAATAGTAGGTGCAGCTGCATAACAATCCTTGGATTAGGAGAGCGGGCAGCCACCAGGGGCTTTGCTGCACACCTAGCAGCCCTCATTAACCCCTGGAGAAGCCCACATCAGCCTTTCTCCATTTCTTATGTGATTTTGGGTGGCAGGTGGCTTGCTGGCCTTTGACTGGGGTGGTGGCCCAGGAGAGCCCCAGGAGAGTGAGGCCTGCTTCGGCTGGCTGGATCTCTAGCCAGCCCAAGCAAGCCTCGCTCGCCTGGGGCATTTCTTTCTTGTATTGGGTTGCTTTTGGCTGGGGAGTGACGACATATGCTAATGAGTTATGCTAATGAGCTCCACCACCTATTTTTCTACAAAATGACCCCTGGTCATAGCTGCTTGGCTGGTGCCAAATGATTTGCCACATCCTGCATTTGTGGGAAACTATCACACTATGTTACAAGGTAGGGGACATGTCTGATGTCTTTACATATGCACTTGGCCTGAGATTTTAAGTCTATGTATACACAGGTTAGAGTTATCTTGAAAAATCCTTTGGTTGATCCAACAATGTTCCCCTTATTTTCTTACCATAAACTGATTCTGAAGAAGTTATCCTTTTGTTATCCCTTGTTTTCTTTAAGCACCTTTCACTGTACATTGTAGGTGAAAGGTTCTCCCCCCACCCCAAACCAGGATCACTTAATAATGAATAGGGCGATAGTCTTTTTTTTAATTATTTATTTTACTTCATTTATATCCTGTGTTTCTCCCCAATGGAGACACAAAGTAGCCTACAGTGTTGTTGTTTCTTCCATTTTGCCCTCACAAGAACCTTGTGAAGAATGTTAGGCTGAGAGTATGGAATTGGCTCAAGGTTACCCAGCAAGCTTCCATGGCAGAGTGGGGATTTGAATTTGGGTCTCTTAGATCCTAGTTTGGAACTCTAGAAAGTGATCTTGAAATCCATAGTCAAGAAAAAGTATTTGAGTTTAAAGCCTGGATGGCCAACGGTAGCTCTCCAGATGTTTTTTGCCTACAACTCCCATCAGCCCCAGCCATTGGCCATGCTGGCTGGGGCTGATGGGATTTGTAGACAAAAAACATCTGGAGAGCTACCATTGGCCACCCCTGCTTTAAAGTATTGCCACTTTTGTGAGGTGTCAGCTACTACTGTTTCATCTACGATGAATCCCAATGTATATGGGAGCCCAAATAATAATAATAATAATAATAATAATAATAATAATACTTTTTATTTGTATCCCGCCCTCCCCGCAAGCAGGCTCAGGGCGGCTCACAACACGTAAATACAGTGTACAATAAAACCATATACAATAATTACAATTCCAGTTATAAAATCATCCTTAAAATCATTAAAATTACATTAAGGTTAAGATTATGGTGCTATAGTTAAGATCTTCCATAAAATCCAGTGACTAAAACATAAAACATATCCAGCAGGACTTTCTTGGCTCGGTATTAGGTGAAGGCTATTTTAAAGAGGTGGGTCTTGCAGGCCCTGCGGAATTGGTCTAAACATCGCAGGGCCCGTACCTCCTCTGAGAGTTGGTTCCACAGTAGGGGAGCCACTATGGAGAAGGCCCGATCCCTGGTGGACTTCAATCTGGCCTCCCTTGGCCCACGGATATTCAGCTGGTTCTTTCCAGCTGACCTCAGCGCTCTCTGGGGTTCATACGGGGAAAGACGGTCCCTCAAGTAGACAGGTCCTCGACCATATAGGGCTTTAAAGGTAATAACCAGCACCTTGTAATGAACTCGGTACACCACCGGCAGCCAGTGCAGTCCGCGCAGCCCCGGCTGTATGTGCTCCCATCTTGGGAGCCCCAACAACAGCCTAGCCGCTGCATTCTGCACCAGCTGCAGCCGCCGAGTTCGGCACAGGGGCAGCCCCATGTAGAGGGCGTTACAGTAGTCCAGTCTCGAGGTGACCGTAGCATGGATCACCGTTGCTAGGTCCTGGCGCCCAAGGAAGGGAGCCAACTGCTTCGCCCATCGAAGATGAAAAAACGTGGACTTGGCAGTGGCCACTATCTGTGCCTCCATTGACAATGAAGGCTCCAGAAGAACCCCCAAGCTCCTGACTCTGTGGGCCGCTTTCAGCGGTACACCGTCAAAAGCCGGAAGGGGGATTTCCCCCCCCCCCAGGGCACCACAGCCCAAGCAAAGGACCTCTGTCTTCGTTGGATTCAACTTCAACCCACTCAGCCTGAGCCAACCTGCCACGGCCTGCAATGCTAAGTCCAGGTTTTCCGGGACGCAGTCAGGCCGGCCGTCCATTAGTAGATAGAGCTGGGTGTCATCTGCATATTGGTGGCACCCAAGCCCAAACCTCCGGACAATCTGGGCAAGGGGGCGCATGTAGATGTTAAATAACATCGGAGAGAGAACTGCACCTTGTGGCACCCCGCACACTAGTGGGTGCCTCTGGGACAGCTCTCCCCCAATTGCCACCCTTTGTCCCGACCATCAAGGAAGGAGGAAAGCCACTGTAAGGCGGACCCCCTAATCCCTGTGTCGGCAAGCCGGCGGGCCAGTAGCCGATGGTTGACCGTGTCAAACGCGGCCGACAGATCTAACAACATCAGCACCGCCACGCCGCCTCGATCCAGATGCCGCTGGAGGTCATCCACCAAGGCGACCAGCACTGTCTCCGTCCCATGGCCTGGACGGAAGCTGGACTGGTGGGAGTCTAAGGCTGAAGTGTCATCCAGAAATCTCTGTAACTGTGCCGCCACTGCCCTCTCAATAACTTTACCTAAAAATGGTAAATTCGAGAGCGGTTGGTAATTCGCCAATTCGGCCGGGTCTGCTGTACTTTTTTTCAAGAGATGGCGGACCATGGCCTCTTTCAAAGATGTTGGAAATTGCCCTTCCATGAGGGATCTATTTATGATATCCCATATAGGATATCTTAGCTCCCTCTGACAAGATTTAATCAGCCAGGAGGGGCATGGGTCAAGATCACAAGTTGTAGGGCGCACAGTAGAGAGAATTTCGTCGACTTCCCCTAAGCTAAGTGCGTCGAAGTGATCCAAACTAAAATCAGAAGACAGGCACGGAGCCTCGGGTTCCAATACTGTATCCAATGTGGCGGGAAAGTCTTGGCGGAGCGACGAGATTTTGTCTGCAAAATTTTTTGCAAAAGTCTCACAGCCTATTTCCAATTCTCTTACATTTGGTCTGCCCTGAGGCAGAGTAGTCAAATTCTTAATTATCTTAAATAATTGTGCCGGGCGCAAATTTGCAGACGCAATCCTGGCCGCAAAGTATTCCTTCTTTGCGGCCTTGACTGCCATCTCATAAGACTTCATAAACGTTCTGTAGGATGTTCTCGTTGCTTCATCACGAGTATGCCGCCACCGCCTCTCTAGTCGTCTGAGTCCCTGTTTCAGCTGCTGTAGCTCCAAGGTGTACCGTGGAGCTAGCCTGCTACGGGGGTGCAGAGGACGCCGGGGAGCGATTTTGTTGATGGCCCTGGATAGCCTGTCATGCCAGGCCTCCACCAGGTCATCAAGGGAATCGTTGGAGGGCCAGGGATCCCGCAGAGCCATTTGGAACCATTCTGGGTCCATCAGACTCCGCGGGCAAGCCAAAATAGGCTCGCCGCCCATACAGGGTTGGGGCGGCGCACCCACACGAGCCTTGAGGGCTAGGTGATCTGACAATGGCACCGCTTCTACAGTGATATCGTCCACCAAAATCCCGGATGCAAAGATCAAGTCTAACATGTGTCTGGCTTGATGTGTGGGGGTGGTAACAAATTGGGAGAGTCCCAGTGTCGCCATGGAAGACACTAGGTCCATTGCCCGATTGGAGGCCGCATCGTCCGCATGGACATTGAAATCACCCAAGACTATAAGCCTTGGGAACTCCAACGCCCAGCTCACCACGGCCTCCATCAGGGATGGTAAGGCACTTCACATGGTGTTTGTACTGTTATTTAAAGCCATATTGGCTTAGAGCCAGCATACCTTAAGAAACACATACTCCTATATAATCTTACTTGATAACCCCAGTTGTTGTCAGAGGCTCTGTTTTAGGTGCCCACTCTTTTAGGAGATTAGATGGGTGTCAAACTGAGAAAAAGCCTTCTCGGGGCTTTTTTAAAAAGAAAAAGCCCAGTAGGAACTCATTTGCATATTAGGCCACACACTCCGATGCCAAGCCAGCTGGAACTGCATTCCTGCTCAAAAAAACAAAAAAGCCCTGGGCCTTCTCAGTTGTGGCACTAAAATTATGGAGTTTTTTCCCTAGGGAGATTTGTTTGACCCTGTCTGTCAGTGCCTTCCACTACTAAGTGAAGAGTTTTCTTTTTTGTTTGGTGTTCCTCTGTAATACTTTCACCCTTCCCCCCCCCATTAATGTTTATGTTTCTACATGTTTGTGTTTTGTTGTCTACATGTTTGTGTTTTATAGACTTATACAGGGCTTTTTTTGAGCAGGAAGCAGAGGAATGCAGTTCTGGCTGGTTTGGTGTCAGTGTCGGTGCATGTGAGTGCAGAGTGAGAAGTGAGGTATATACACAGTGAGCTCCAGTAAGGAAGTGAGCCAGACACCTGCAGCTAGTGTTAAAACAGTGTATTTACAAACTATATACAAAGTATTCACTAGTGCAGTCATATACATTAACCTTAGGATCAAAGTGCTCCGCCAGCATCTATCTCTACAAAGAGAGAACTGTACACTGGCAATGCAGTCCATATATATGTCCATCAGCCAATCCAGGCAGTCCATAGTCATGCTGACTCAGCAGGTACTTTCCACCTGTCCTTAACCGGCCAGAACCGGCTTGCTGACAAGGCCACTGTGACCTAGCCTGTCAGCTAGATCTCTTGCTGTCATGTTGCACCTGTCAAACTGTGTAAAGGAAGACTTAATAACAACAGTCAGGAGGTGTGGCCTAACATGCAAATGAGTTCCTGCTGTTTTTTTTCTATGAGAAAAATCCCTGGCCTTATACGAATGCATTTTAAAAGTTGTTTTAAGTTTTGGCTGTTCACTTCCTTGAAGGCCATGAACTGGGTGAAAAGATGGTATCAAAATGTTTTAAATAAAATCAATACTTGCATTTATATATTTTTTAAATTGATACTAAAAACAAAGTCTTGTTCTTTTAATTGACACTGCCATGCTGTAAGTTTCGAGGACTCTCTCTCTCTTTCTCTCCTCTCTCTGAGGATATGATCTAGTGATCCACATTCTGATGCTCAGACCCAAGCTTCACATGCTAGGGTTGCCAAGCCCAACTCAAAATATCTGGGGACTTTGGGGATGGAGCTGGGAGACTTTGGAGGTGGAGCCAGGAGACTTTCCTATTCTCTAAAATAAATAAGCAAAAATACAGCAGTGCGGTACCCCTGAATACAATCTTCATTTTCTTACCTCCCCCAGCAGCTGCATATCCACTAAATGAGAGTGAACACACTCTCACAAAACAGCCAAAATAAACACAGCACTCAAACACTTTTGAGGTCTCCCTGGGGCAATGTTCTCACTGGAGCTCCTGAATGCAACCATCTGCTGTATTTCAACCAGCTTCTTCAGACTAACAGCAAAACAAAAGCAGAGCAGCATAGGAAGTTGAGTTTTCCTTCAAACAAAGAGACTCTGGTGGCTTCTCTTCCTTTCACACACTAACCAGGAAGACCCATGTGGCTCTGCCTACTCACCCTGCCCATTCAGCTTTCCTCTTGGTCTCCCATCCAAGTACTAATCACAGGATTTAAAGGCACACTGTTGGTGCAGGGCTTCTCCTGATGGCCAGCTGCCTGGCAGTGGAAGGAACCTGCAAAAATGGGGGATCCCCTGCTGGGACCTGGGGACTGGCAAGCCTAGCATGTGCCAGTGTCCCCTTGGCTTCAAATTGGGCAAGAAAAGGCTAAGTGTTCTTTACTCCACTGTATCTACATGAAACTTGGGCATGAGCAATATCTGCTGTTTTTGAAGATCATAGTAGTTTTGTATTCTGCTAAATTTACTTATTTAGATAATGACAGTGTCATGAAACCTGGAAACTCTTTTTATAAATATATGGAAACTATAGACAGGATACAAAAAAATGTATATAACAGGCATGCGCTGTGTCTGTCTTATTAACATATTAGCCAATGGGAGGCTTGTTTCATGTAAATTCTTTTTGAGGCCCTAGGCAAGTGTTATTAGAGTGTAGCCCATCTCTCCCTTCCTTGGTGTCAATTCCCACTGCCTTCCCACTCTTGCAGACTCAGAACATCCAAATGCAAAACTCAGCTTAAACAGTATGAATGTTGTGACAGAAACTGGTAGAAGGGGGAAAAATGAAGTTCTGGTATTCACTTCCTTTAAGCTTCTGCCATGTGTGCATTCTTTGTAAGATAAGGATGGAGTGTCAGACTTATCTTTGAATTACATTGCTTTTATCTGAGAACTCACAATACCTGACTTACTAAGAAAAGGAAGGAAAGGGAACAGCAGAAGAAGCCTACTTTTTAAAAAAGGGGGGGGGGAGAAAAAATACTGTCATTCATAGACAGTAAAGATTTATTCATCATTAATTACCTTGGTTGTAATCAGCAGCTGACTCATTGTAGAACTACCTTAATCCTGATTAAAGTTCTATTTTTTAAACTTTTGTCTCCATTTATTATTTAAATGGCTGCTTATATTTTATAACCTACTGCTGCAGTTTCCTCTTCCTGTGTGTTTTGACTTAGGGGGGAAGCGAGTCCATTGTAGAGAGTCCAGTCTGGTGTCCTCTGAAGCCAATGAATGCAATTCTTGGAAATCTTCTACATCCTTCTTAATTTTCTGGCATCTTTTAATTCCAGTGGTTGTATTCTTTAAAAAGAGGAGTCAACCATTAAATTATTCTCATGCAGAGACTTATCTACATGGTACCCAGCACCAGGAAAAAATAATCAGGGGTGGATTGGATATTTATTCTACCAGGGAAATCTTTGTGGGCTGTTACTCTGAGTTCCAGACATCCCTATAGCAGGCCAGCAAGGAGGAGCAACATGACATGTGGCTTCATCCTGCTTGCCTTGGAATGGTGTAGCCAATAAGGAGGAGGACGTTAGTAACCATATTTGCCCTACAAGCAAGACCATGCGCATGACAGTACTCAACTCCGCCCGTGAGGAGGAGCATAGGGACAACAATACCTGTCTAGGTTGTGTGGGCCTGAACATGTTACAGCCCATGAGGAGGAACACCGCATCTCTTCAGATGGTTTTACAGCCCTCCATCAGATGGGAGGTGGGTAATGGCAGGAGAATGTATGGCCATATTAATGGGATACAGGGATACAAAACCTTTAATGTCATAAAAGAATGAAACAAAAACATAGACAGGATCCAAAATGGGGGAAGCTGAGTAAAAATTACACCTACCAGAAAGGCAATCAAGACAACATCATGGAAAAACCAATCAAATATTAATCACCTTTGCACAAAATTATGATAGCCCCTATGCAATACAACAGCCAAACATCCAGCCACCAGCCCATCAGTCTGAGGAATTCCCAGCAAATGCTGGGCAACTCCCACTGGAGAGCTGGGAAGGTCAGAGACAGCAGGATCAAGAAGTTGCTGATGAATCTCACGAAACACAGGGCAATGGTGTGAAATATGAGCAACTGAATCAGGCTCTGACAAGCAACACCCACATAGTCTGATCCCAAAAGGAAAAAATATTTAGTCCAGTGAGCATAAAAGGCTGCTGCTGTTGAGGCCAGCAAGACCCTGCATTCAAGCAACTCCTTACCTTACAATGGGCAACAAGCCAAAAAGACAAGGAGAACAAGATGTGGTGGGATAGAAAAAGTATATAAAATGGGGTAAGATAGAAAAGGTGAAACTGGAATGGGAAGAACAGATAAGGCAAATAGAGCAAGGTAGAGAAGGGGGGTGGAAAGGTGTACCATTGAGAGGAGAAAGAGCAGAGACCTCCAGGGAAAGAAATGGGGGAGGGGGGACAAAATAATGGAAAGGAGAAGGTAGGGCTGCAAAGACTGCTGGAGGAATATGGTGGGTGGGGAGAGAAAAGGGGGAAAAAGGAAGGGGCAATAGTGTCTTCTTGTAAAGCCCTCATAGGTAACTTGAAGGACAACACCCATCCATCTACAATACACAGATCAGGACAAATCTGTAAGCAACAGTATAAATTTAAAACCATAAGATGGGGGTGGGTAATGGCAGGAGAATGTATGGCCATATTCATGGACTGTTTTGGGCTATCCAGTCCATCCTTGAATGTACTTCACTTCACACATAATCAGAGACACTCCTTTTTATTGTTCCAGGCGTTTATCATTTCCAAGAATTGTAAACATGAATCAGATCTAAGATCAGAGATAAAATTAAATTCTGAAGTTTATATGAAACAGGGTAAAATAAAGTATACTTGAGCCTAAATGGTAATGTGCATTTCACAAACTTTTACCACCCAAGTTTTAGTTCCTCTTTTTATGATTGTTTGGAGAATTTTGTGAAAGCATGTAAACTCAATAGTAGAATTTGTGGAAGCATAAATATACTCCCTTGTTGGGACAATCAGGACATGTGTATCCAAATGCTGATATTGTCCATCTGTGTTGCATTATTATCAATAGGAGAAATAGTTGGATGTTGTTCATCTGAATGTGCTTCCTCATCTACATTTGCTCCCTCTAGGTACGTTCAAGTATAGTAAAGCATCGCCATGCAGCACTGCAGGTGATGGAACTGTCAGAGCAACCAGTCAGAGTAGGAAGTATCAGTCTAGTTGACTGGGCAATGGAAATTCAGTCCTTCCTTATCTTTCTTGAAATACGTCAGGAAGGCTTCTTTGGCACTGTCGATCCATAATGGCCACTAAATGCCTGATTGGCTGGGATCTCACAGTGAAAAAGCCCTTTCATTTAAAATAATGGCACAGAAGCAAATTGGGGAGACATTTGTTGCAGACACAAAAATTGTAGAAGAGGGTGGATGGTAGTTTCCATAGTTCATAGCCCCTTTTGCATCACTCCTACAAAGAATCATTTGCACTGAAACTAGAAAATCATGAAAATTTGGTACACTAGTTCAAGTATTCCAATATTGTATTTTCGAACAAAATTTAACATCATTGATAAATTACAGCTTATAGTATGGCCACTTTTGAATTTTTCCTTCAGTAGGTCAGATCTTACATATGTTGGTATGTATTAAACCTATCTACATGCTGAACATAACAGGAAAAGAGTTTGGAGCCAACAACTTTAAATTCTGCTCCCAAGAACATTTTTTTAATGTAGCATTTTAATCCTTGGTGTAAAACAATAATACTTCTTAGGTTCCCCTAACTGTAAATTTAATGTTTGATCATGTCCTTCTCTCTGTTCTTCAATTACAAAAAAATTACAATAATCTATAATCTTTTATCATATATCATATGTCTGGTTGCTCCTAGCAGTGAAGGATATTTGAGAAGAATGAAAGATGCTTGTAAGGTCTCATGGCAAGAGAGTAGACTTTTCTCTTGGAAAATCTTCTCTATCAGAACCGATCTAGAAGAAGAAGAGTTTGGATTTATACCCCACCTTTAGTACCCAAAAGAGCCTCAGACTGGCTTACAATCACCTTTGCCTTCCCCACCCTACAACAGACACCCTGTAAAGTAGGTGGAACTGAGAGAGCTCTCCCAGAACTGCTCTTGAGAGAACAGCTCTGTGAGAACTTGTAACTGACTCATAATCACATCAGCAGGTTCATTTGGAGGAGTGGGGAATCAAACCCGGTTCTCCCAGATAACAGTCCGTGTACTTAACCACTACACCAAACTGGCTCATACTATAGTAAGGAAAGTCTGTTAAGTGGGGGATGTAGGGAAGGGGTTTCCCATTTACTCTTCAATTAATGAGAAATAATATAGCGTTGATTATTTAAAATTTCTATTTTGAAAATAGTTCCACCACCACCACCTCATTTCAATATATTTCTGGCTGTATATGTTGTCACTGATTAAAATGGTCACTCAGTGCAAATTCATCAATATGCAAAGCCCTTCTAGAATCTTAGTGAAGTGGGCCAGTTGACAGAATATCAGCTGTTATCATGCAGGTGATATCTTCACTACTTGAAGATGGTTTTGTTTTGCTGTGTTTAAGAAATGTGATCAAACATTCTTATGTCGTTGCTGTGCGAGCTTCTATCTCACTAATCTGTCCATGAAGACCCACAAGATAATACAAGTCAGAGCTAATACTGAATAATCACACTTTCTCTAGAGAGATTTAAAACAATTTTAAAAGGTCAGTCCATGCATCTAGCCTATTCTGTTTCTCCACTTCACATTTCCATTCTGCATTTGAGTTTGATAACATTCAGATGTGAATTTCTGCAGAACAAGTCATAAATTGACTATCATGGTGGACGTGCTATAAGGTAGTAAGCTAGACGAAATCTTGTAGCAATATTTTGTCTCTTATTACATATGGTTTTTATTGCATTACCTGATTTGTAGCTGCTTGTCTCTGCCATTGATATTGTAGTATATGTCTTCATATTTAAATACTTGATATTTGGAATTCAAGATCTGATCATCCAAAGAAATGTCACCTCGAACTGAGAAATCTGTTAATTCTTCTGTAATTCTTACAAATGTGCCCCATATGGTGAAATAAAAATACAATCATGTTGATTTTTTTATGTGTAAATGCAGCATAATGAAGACAGTGCAGTAGGCCATAATAGTGGAAGAAGTCCTGTCTCCAATGGCTGCTCTCTGAGTGTGTCCTTGAAGGAATAAGAAGTAGGAGAACCAAAAAAAGACAATGCCCCACAATCCCAGTGAGGCTAGGCAGATGAATAGTACTGGATGATCAACTGTGTCAAATGCTTCCCCCCAATGTAGACCCAAAGTAGTTTACATTGTTCTCTCCTCCATTTTATCTTCACAACAGCTCTGTGAGGTAGGTTAGACTGACAGCTTGTGACTGACCCAAGGGAATCCAGATGGTAACCATGACATCATGAAACTTATTGATTTAGTAAAATATAAAAGCAATCAGAGTTTGAAGAAAATATTGCACAGCTGTTTTTTGAAGTCCCAAATCAGTATAACTTTCTCTAAGACATTTATTATTTTTATGAAAAGGAGGAGATTAGATTTATACCCTTCCCTTCACTTGGAGTCTCAGAGTGGCTTACAATCTCCTTCCCTTCCTCTCTCCATACCAGACACCTTGTGAGGTAGGTGGGGCTGAGAGAGCTCTAACAGAACTGTTCTTGAGCAGAACAACTTTGAGAGAGGCCACCCAGCAGCTGCATGTGAAGGAGTGGGGAATCAAACCCAGTTCTCCAGATTAGAGTTCCTCACTCTTAACCACTACACCAAACTGGCTACACCAAACTTTATAGTCTGTCTAGAATCATAGAGTTGGAAGGGACCTCCAGGGTCATCTAGTCCAACCCTCTGCACAACACAGGAAACTCACATATACCTCCCCCTAAATTCACAGGATCTTCATTGCTGTCAGATGGCCATCCTCTGTTTAAAACCTCCAAGCCCACCACCTCCTGAGGAAGCCTGTTCCACTAAGGAACTGCTCTAATGGTCAGGAAGTTCTTCCTAATGTTGAGCCAGAAACTCTTTTGATTTAATTTCAATCCATTGGTTCTGGTCCTACCTTCTTGGGCCATAGAAAACAATTCCACACCATCCCTCTATATGACAGCCCTTTAAGTACTTGAAGATGGTGATCAGATCACCTCTCAGCTGCCGCCTTTCCAGGCTAAACATGCCCAGCTCCTTCAACCTTTCTTCATAGAACTTTGTCTCTAGACCCCTCACCATCTTTGTCGCCCTCCTCTGGACCCATTCCAATTTGTCTATATCCTTCTTAAAATGTAGTGCCCAATACTGAACACAATACTCCAGGTGAGGTCTTATCAGAGCAGAGTAAAGCAATACCATCACTTCACGTGATCTGGACACTATACTTCTGTTGATATAACCCAAAACTGCATTTGCCTTTTTTGCCAGCACATCACACTGTTAACTCAAGTTCAATGTATGGTCCACTAAGACTCCTAGATCCTTTTCGCACATGCTACTACTAAGACAAGTCTCCCCAATCCTATAACCATGTATTGGATTTTTCCTACCTTTGGCACTGGTACTCAAAGTGGATTACAGGCAGGCCTCATTTTGGATAGGAGTTCACAGGGGTGGAGCTCCAGAACCTCTAAATTTTATTGTGCTCTTTTATTCTCCCTCTCCTCCAATGCTTGCTTCTGGGCTCCATTGTTCAAACCCCCTGTAAAAATTTAGCTGAATTCTAAGATTTGACAAATTTTTGAGCAGGAATGCACAGGAATGCAGTTCCAGATGTCTTGGCATCAGGGAATGTTGCCTAATATGTGAATGAGATCCTGCTGGGCTTTTTCTACAAAACCCCCGTTTCTAATATTTTTCCCCACCAAAAATGGGAAAATAACTAAAACATATAAAGCAGACAGATGGAAATCTTCATCATGCCACTGTGGCCACATAGGAGAAAGTAATTTAAGAACTATGATGGGAGTAAGGTTTTATTATGACAATTATACGTAATTCAATAAGTATTTTAATTTAATTTAATTTTTCAATTTATACCCCACCCTATCCTGCAAGCAGGCTCTGGGCAGCTTACAACATTAAGGAACCTTACACAACATTAAGAAACCTTATAAAACATTGAACTACATCCAAACTAGATAATCTCATAATCACAAAATTGACAAAAACCATTGTGGAGAAACGCCATTTTAGTCAATGTTGGTGCTTCATTGGGAGGGATCACTAAACTGCCAAGCAGGCTTGGGCCTAGCCTTCCCCTCACTCCCCCCTCCCTTCCAGAGCCAAACCAACAACTCTAGGGGGAAAGTCTCCTAGAGCGGCAGGAAGTTCTTTTGTTCTTGGCATGTGTTAGGCAGGAAGAGAAGTCAGTTCTCAGCTGCAGCTCGAAGGAAGAGGTTGCCAGTGTGGGGGCTCCTGCCTGTGCATGCGGCCTAGTCAGGAAAATGAGGCCTCCAGGCAGTAAGACCAAGTAAGTCATCCCAAAAGGCAGGGTGTGTTTAGATCAGGGACTGTAGGATGCGTTTATAACCACATTTCCTTTGTCATGCTGTTTGCTGTGCGGGTGCTGTGCTGTGTAACCTTTTACAAGCAACTGTTTTTGTTTTGTTCTTCTGTTCTTTTCTTTTTCTCTTTTAATTAAATATTTTTACTGTTTTAAATGCTGGCAGTCCATCTCTGTACCACATAGATCCCCAAACCGCTTTAGACCACGCTGTTTTAAGAAGGGGGCCCCGGGGAAGGGGGAAGGCATGCAGTTGGATAAGGTGCCAATCCTCCAGGGGTGCCCCAAAGAAGTGCTGAGGTCTCTGTGAAACCCAAGTACAGGGTGGCAGAGGACCTTGAGGCCTGGCCTCATAGCTGGAGAGGGGGATTGGGAGTCCTGTTCCTCTCAATCTGAACCCCTAGACTGAGCAGGTGGTGGCAGAGAGCCCAAGGGGCAGGAGGAGAAATAGCTCCCTCCAGGAGTTGGCGACTCAATAGGGAGCTGACGGGACCGGGTCTGAAGGCAGAATCGGGCCGGTTCCGTCACAACCATGATCCACTTCATTGGCAACAAGTCATAGACCACATATAGGCTGGTAATGTTCAGCAAAACATAAGCATAAGATGCTGGGGGAGCGATGATTTCTGGGGACACCTGCTGGATCAATTAAAAGCCTGGCAGAAGAGCTCCATCTTACAGGCCCTGCAAAACTTAGATAAGTTGTGCTAATGAGCTCTGGCACCTCTTTTTCTACAAAATGACTCCTGCTTACAGGTATAATACAGGTACTCCCCCACAACTTTTCAGTCCATCAGTAAGTAGATTACAAAATAATATTTTATTTTAACAGCAAAGATTCCTAGTGAGATTGCATTGGGTTTGTAGAACAGGAATTTGGGCTGGTCTTGTAGAATGAGGGGGGGAGAACCCCAAATAGTGCATGCAAACGTATCTATTGAGCACAACTATCAGTGTAGGAAAGATGTTATCCCTATTAAAATTTGCTTCCTGAGCTGAACCTTTACAATGCATCTTTGCTCCTTCTACAAGAATAGCCTCCAGAACAATTCTATTTTGCACTTAAAAAAAAAAAAATAGAAGTGCATGTCCCTTCCTAATAGCCTCAGGCAGAATGCCTCACAGTGTAGGAGCCTCCAAAAAAAAATTCCATGAACAGCAAACTGCTGATTTTACTTGTTTGTAGGGTGGCACCTTCCGAAGCCTTTGTTCAGATCAGTGGAGCTGTCACAACAGAGCATAGCACAAGAGGCATTAGTTGTCTTTGATAGTGTTGGGATTGGCAAATTATTCACTAAGCTTATTTAGATAGAAATGTTAATTGCTTTAAACTATGGATGCTTATCTTGACTGCTCAGGGCTCTAAATCTCAAAGAGAAAATCTAAAACCGCTGTGCCATTACTACAGTAGTAGGATCAATCTTCTTCCCACCTAATCAATCTCATCTAACAAAGAAAAAAACAAATTTCAGGATGGTGGGTAATCTTATTTTGTTTAATGATCTTGTATAATAAGTTTTTCATGGACAGT
Source organism: Heteronotia binoei (assembly GCF_032191835.1). Classification (NCBI taxonomy): domain Eukaryota; kingdom Metazoa; phylum Chordata; class Lepidosauria; order Squamata; family Gekkonidae; genus Heteronotia; species Heteronotia binoei. The sequence goes on along the minus strand of NC_083224.1, from coordinate 130,931,226 downwards.
CTCACCAGCAACCTGAATGCAGGTCTGGTGCTAAAGCAGTGAAATCAGGATCAATTTTTGGGAAAAGAAAAGGACATATTCTTTGTTTTGTTTGATTTTATTTTAAATGTATTGGTAATATCGTAAATGCCCACTGCTGATGTAATGTAGATCTAATTCTCAGCTCATTTAGTTGCTGCCTCCATAGGAAAAAACTGCCTAGTGGAAGTGATGATTAAAAAGTAACAATAGAGATATAACAAGGCATGGATAAATGAAATAAATTGCAGGGGATGTATTAAAGGCAGGCATTCTGGCCCTATCTACTCGCAGAGTTTTAAAAGAATGCTTAGTGGATTCTTTCTTTCTTAATCTTTATAATTATAGTCATCCCATAAAATATGGCAGGAATGGAAGCATGATAAAGTAAACCCCTTTCCCTAATGTCATCAGAAGCATCTAGCATGGATAAAGCATTTCTCATAAAAATTAAAAACACTGAGCTTCTCACAAGCTGTGAACTCTTATTTAGGAGAAATTAAAGTAAGCTATTTAGTGTTCTAGGAAGAAAGAATTCATCAGCAACATGTCAAACTTCAGAAGACCCAGAATCCCTAAGCCTGATTTCAAAGAGGTTGTATTTTATATTCAAATACCTTACACCCTTCTGGCCACTGAATTTTCACTGAGGGCCAGGGAAACTAGTTTTTGAATCAAAAACCTCAAATGCAAAGGATCAAAACAGATCAGATGAGAATAACCCATAATGACATCATCTGACTGTTAAAAACTTTCAAGCAGCAGAGGGTACTATTGATCCAAGTAGATGTGCTAAGAATTAGCACATGCCTTCCCCTCACATTATTTACATGTATTGTCCCTATATTGTGTTGGAACTTTTTTTTTTCATGGTACAGTTAACAGCATCTTGAAGAGGGTAAATTAGATAGTGAAATGATGTATTTTCCAACTCTGATGTTTGACCTCAATCAAAATTGAAAGAAAGTTTGGTAGATCTTTAGTGTAATAGTGAACAGAATAACACTCTTCTAACGCACTCTTCTAACCACCGGGCCACAGGGGGTGGTGAGTCTGAAGAGGACGACGCAAGTTTCTTTTTCAGCTTTATTGTCTGGGCTTTCCTTTTGGCACTTTGGACGGCGGTATTTCCAGTTTTGTTTTGTTTTGTTCTTGACATTTCGGCGTTGAAGTTAACGAGCGAAGAGGAAGGCTCCTCCCCTCTTAATTGAGGAGCGGGGACGGCGGCGGAAGCATTCGCACGGTATCAGGGGTGGAGCTGATTGCGGCGGTTCGATTAAATTTTTGTTTCTCCTGTTTTGTTTTTGGCTGAGAAGTAGAGCTGTGGAGTGGTTTTGAACTTTAATAACTGAGAAACTTGGAGAACTATGAGTCCTGACAGAGCGGCTTCTTTATTATCGGACTGAAGAGAAGGTGATCGGGACGGTGGCTGGGAAGCGCCAAATCGGGCGGACAGAAGTGGAAACACCAGAGCAAGCGGTTGGTGAGAAGGTCGGGCTGTCAAAGAGGCGTTGACTGATGACTCACAGCCTGCAAAGACTCTCTTTGTCGGTGGTGCAACAGTGCTGGGACTAAACTTTGATCTGCTGAGTCTGTTGATTTATACTGATTCTAATCTATATTCTGAGGAACTGGAAGTGGGGATGTGTATCAGACTTTGGAGGAATTGAAAGACGCTGTAGTGAAGACACTTTGGGTTGCAAAGAACTGTGAAGAAAGATAAAGAAACTTTGGGGGAGTTAATATATAGCTTGAAACTTAAAGCCACAACCTGACTGTTAAGGTTTACGGTTTATGCTTTTTGACGTGTATGAGAAGGTTTATTTTTTATCTTTTCTTGTTCTATGGTACTGGTGAGAAGGTTTGCTCTGATTTGCTGTCAGCTCAGCTGAGAAGCCCTGTCAGGGAATTAATTCAGTATTTCAATTTGTTAAGTTTATTATCGCATTTGGTTACCATGTCTCAGCAAGGGAAATTCAGGGCATCCCCTGGATATCCTAAAACAGTGGCGTCTGCAATTTCTCAAGAAGGTATGAAAGAAATGCAGCAGAATTTTATGGAGGCACTAAATGAAATGAAAGATACGTTATCTAAGCAGATGGATGGTCTTGCAGACAAATTAGAAGGCTTAGATAGTAAATTTAAAGATACTAAAAAAGATTTATCTGAAGTTGTTAAAATTACTAAGTCTATAGAGTGCAAATTAAAATTAACTGAAAGCAAAGTTGATGAGATAGAACAAAAACAGGTTCAACAAAATGACAAGATAGCACAAATGGAAATGGAGCGGGCGGAATATGTCCTCAGATTTCTTAATTTACCTGAGCAAAAAAATGAATCTTTATTAAAAATAATGGCGGAGCTCTTAATGGATATATTAGGATTGGAAAGTGAGGAAATAGAAAAAGAAATTGATGCTATCTATAGAGTTAATACACTATATGCGAAAAAGAATGAACTTCCGCGGGAGGTACATGTAAAGTTTGTACGTAAGGTAATTAGACAGATGGTCTGGATGGAATCTAGAGAAAAACAAATAATGATTGGAGGTAGTAAAATTAAGATTTTAAAAGAGATTCCATGGTCAATAAGAAACAGAAGAAGAGAATATTTTAAATTAGCGGAGAAATTGCAGGAATTCCTGAATTTCTTAATGTCAAGTGTGTCAAGAATTCCTAACCCAGGGAATCCTTGGTTTCAGGGGAAGGGCTCAAAAATTACACAACCAACCTGAAGTGTGAGTCTTCACAAACCAAGAGGGGGATAGCCCACCACCAGCCTCTTATCTACACATGCAGTCAGAAGGCAAGGGGCAAGTTTCTAATCATAATGGAAATTAAGAAAGCCAACTCTGCTGGGTGGGTTATCTGCAGAAATCTCCACACAATTCACCAATATGTGGACACTTTAACCAATTTCTCACTAGCATTGCTTCCCCCCCCCCCCCCAAGCTTCTGTTAGAGACAATCTGTCCGCCTCCCCTGGCCCCTCCAGGAGATGCAAAGAAAAAGAGCTGTCAGTCGGGAGTCTCCTTTGAAGTATACAACTTTATTGATATCAAGAAAGAGGGGAGTCGCTTTTCAATGAGCTCTCTGATTAGTTCCATACATGCCATTTTATCCTTTACTCCCGGCCGATGAGTCCCTCCTCCTTTCCCCATAGGCTGAGGTACTTAGAGGGTACAGGCTACCCGGCACGCCTACTTCACCCCCTCCTTGATATGTACCCCTCCCGTTACATACATTGCATGTGCATTTAAATTTACCTTTCCCCGAGGTGGGGTGTGTCAGTTAATATTCATTACTTGATTACGCCTGCGTACTTGCTGCTTATTAATCTCTATTGCTATTAATTTCTACTGTTGCCATGGCTTGTTCAGCCGTGTTATTTCTTTTCGGCTTCTGCGTTTTAACAATGGCTACTACCCCTGTGCTATGGTTACTAAATGTTTGTACCCGGTTCCGCTCCTTGCACCTTAACAATCACTAAGACATTACATTTGGTTCCTTCTGTTTCAGCTCATTTCATTATTTCACTCCTCTCACCCAGCACAAGTGTTTGATTTCCCACCAGTTGCTCTGCAGGTGCATTTTGACACACAACTCCCTCCAGTTTCCCTCTCAGCTTTGTGATACCATCTTTTAAGGATTAAGAAACTGCAAAGGGAACTGGAGGGAGCTGTACCTCAAAATGCAACCATGGAGAAACTGGTGGGAAATCAATTGCTTGCACTGGGAGAAAACAGAAGCCTGGAAATGGAGCAATGCTGGTGAGAAATTGGTATTTAAGTCTAAGATACAGGATTTCAATAGTAACTCTTGAAGCACAGAACAACTAGATATAGTAAAAGCTCATTTTATTAAAGACTGCCAGAATATTTCTAAGGAACTTAGCAGTAAGAAAGAAAACAAAGAAGCTATCATTTAAGGTTCTGGCTACACACTTAAATCATAAGCCAGAGTTACCAAGTTATGCTTCTTGAGTGAACTCAGGCAGTTATTCCAAGTCTTCCTTTGTGTCAGATCAGGGCCTACCACAATACAGGATTAACCCATTACTTCCTTTGGGCTTGCTCCAGCTAATTCAAAACAACAGAGAATTCTAGCTTCTTAAAGCTGAGAAATTTGCATAGGCTGGGGCCCTTTGAAGTTTCTTAACATGCAACTTTGGCACCAGATGGTTTTAGCAGAGGAACAGTCTATGCCAGAGTACTAGTCTCTGGAATGTAAATTCAGAACATCAATAAGCAGAAGTGAGGTATGTTTTTGGTGCCACTCTTCCTGGTGACCAAAGGCATGGCTTCTTGTCACTGTTATTCAAAACACTAAATCAGACCTGTGAACTTTGTCATGAAAAAATAACAGATATTTTCCTTTTGATCTCTTCCCTCATGTTTAAGACCTAAATTTTGTTAACCAAGGTTTAGTTCTATGTCTAATGAAAGAACAAGAAATTGACTAGAGGTCTATTTTCTTGACAGAGTGTACTTTGGTTCTCGGAGACGTAATAAATGTGATGGAGAGAATCTCTTTATTTTTGTTTACACCAGATCAAATCAAAACCTTCCCCACAAATCAGTGATTGAACAATATCACTGGACATTTAAGGATAGACATATTGACATAAATATCTTTGGTGCTGCAAAATTATAACTTGACTAGCTGGTAAACACCCCAGATACTTTCATATCTTTAAGATTCTTTCTTTTCATTTTATCTTCACCCTGTGACCTTCTCAATGAACAGCCACATCTGAAGATTTCCTTTTATTACTGATTGTAATTAATTTTTCTAATTTGAATGTGATATAATAAATAATATTAAAAATGGGATGCATTCCATTTAGGTTCTAATTAGTTAACGTCTGTAACCTTCCTTCTTTCCCCATACAGGTGCTATTTACTCTTTTAAAAAAATTGTTGGAAATCCCTTCATAGATCTCTTGACCTCATAGCCAAAACAGTGAAGGAAACCATGGATCTTCATTAGGCTACATTCACACATTAGATATCTCTCTATCAGTGTGCTATAGCAATCATTCACAGTTTGTTCATGCAGAATAATTCAGCTGCATATGTCTGTTACTGCTGAACCTGACTTCTCTATCCAATGATGCGTAATACAATGTTGGTCTATAAATGATAAATTGTGCATGCATGTAGACATGATTTGGATTGACTACACAGGAAGGGGGGATTTAATCTTGCAGTTCTCACTCAATTATCCTGATCAAAACTAGGCTTCATATACTGTTAAACATGTTTTAAGGAAAAATAGTTTTTTAATATATTTTTTTTCTTTTAAATCTGTTGATAGCATTTGGGGAGGTGTGTGTCAGCTTCTTCATCAGCTGAGCGGACCTCCAGGGTGGGGAACCAGGTGGTTTGCTGTCTGGGGAAATCAGACTTCTCTGACAGGGTGGTTACACTTCATCGTTCTCCCTGCATCAGAGTCTCTGGGGAAAGACTCCGTGGCCCGGGTCTATCTCTTTCCCCATTGGCACAGACTTGTCCCCTCTCGTTCCCACAGAGCAAATCCTCACATTCCCTCAGCAATCCCCCTTTTATTCCCCTGCCTTTTCCCCGGTCCCCTCAGCTGAGCCAATGGTGTTGGAACCTTCTGATGGCCCACACACCACACTTGACTCTCCCTTCCTGAACATTCCCTTCACTCCCAGTTAGTCCGGGCTCTTCCCCCTCCCTCCAGCTGTGACTGATTACGGTCAGCTCCCTGGTACACTTTCCCTCCTTTCCTGGTTCAATTCTGCCCTCACTCAGTGATGAGGCAGCCCTGGTGTTGGCCGCTTCCCCATTCTGCTCTACTTCCACCTTTCTTCTGGTCGTGTCAGGAATGGCTCTGGGCTTCCTATTCCCTCCCTCTCAATCTCTCTGACTCTCCTTTCCTCCTCCCCCAGTTGTAAGTCTAAGTCTGGGTTCACCAGATCTGGACAGTGTGTCCAGTTTTGATTAACTAAACTAAGGAGGGCTGGAAATCCTCTCTTCTCTTCCCACATGACTTCAATCCACATTATAGACTATTTTACTTTGTGTGGACTGATATGATCCACAACAAAAAGGGTTCTTTTCTTATGTTCAAAGTAAGAAAAAGAGCAAGAACATGTTAGGCCCATTGCAAGTGCAGGAAAGTGAAATTGTAACAGGTAATGAAAAGATTCCTACTTTTCTGCAGTCTTCTCTTCTGAGGGAAACAGTGCTCAACATGGGAAAAACAGAACATATAAGGAGGGTATGGTGTTCCAACCTAGTATCAGCATAAGGGTAGTACATAAACACCTAGTTTGTTTAAATGAAACTAAGTCCTCAGGGCCAGATGAACTGCATCCAAGGGTTCTAAAAGAACTTGTGGATGTAATATCTGAGTCTCTGGCTATTATTTTTGAGAATTCTTGGAGAACAGGAGAGGTGCCGGAAGATTGGAGGCGGGTGAATATTGTCCCCATTTTCAATAATAATAATAATAATAATAATAATAATAATAATAATAATAATAATAATAATAATAATAATAATAATAATAATAAAGTTTTTATTTATACCCTGCCCTCCCTGCCAAGGCAGGCTCAGGGCGGCTTACAAAGCATGATATAAATCATGGTATAACAATGAACAGATAATAAAATCAGTAAACAATGGCATAAATACAATATATAAATTAATATTAAAATTAAGCTAAAACAATACAATGGTGCTACAATCTCTGTTTGTCCAAGATAGCGTAATATTAGTTCTGGTTCCATCTTAAAAGGCTAATTGGAAGAGGGCGGTTTTGCAGGCCCTACGGAACTGATTAAGATCCCGTATGGCCCGCACCTCTTCAGGCAGCTGATTCCAGCATTGGGGTGCTTTTATGGAGAAGGCCTGCTCCCTGGTTGTTTTTAAAGGGGAAATGGAGGATTTGGGTAACTACCGACCTGTCAGCTTGATGTCTATACCTGAAAAAGTTTTAGAACATACCATCAAATAGTCAGTACTGGAACATTTAGAAAGGATGGCTGTGATTACCAAGAGCCAGCATGGTTTTCCTAAGAACAAGTCATGTCAGACAAACGTGATCTCTTTTTTTGAGAAAATGACTACCTTGCTGTATCAGGAATGCTGTAGACATCATTTATTGTGATTTCAGTAAGGCTTTTGATAAGGTTCCACATACTATCCTTGTTGACAAGTTGGTAAAATGTGGTTTGGATCATGTTACCGTTAGGTGGATCTGTAACTGGTTGACAGATCACACTCAAAGAGTGCTTGTGAATGGTTCCTCATCCTCTTGGAGAGGAGTGACAAGTGGAGTGCCTCAAGGATCTGTCCTGGGACCTGTTTGGTTTAGCATCTTTATAAAATATTTGAATGAAGGAATAGAGGGAATGCTTATTAAATTTGCAGATGATACTAAATTGGGAGGGGTTGCAAATACAGTGGAAGACAAAAACAGGATACAGGATGCCCTTGACAGGCTGGAAAACTGGCTAAAACCAATAAAATGAATTTTAACAGGGATAAATGTTAAGTTCTGCATTTAAGTAGGAAAAATCCAATGCATGGTTATAGGATGGGGGAGACTTGTCTTAGCAGTAGTATGTACAAAAGGGATCTAGGGGTCTTAGTGGACCATACGCTGAACATGAGTCAACAGTGTGATGTGGTGGCTAAAAAAGCAAATGCAGTTTAGCCATAAAAGATCCAACCAAAGCCCTATATACAGTGTTTGTTGACTTGGCCACTGCTTTTGATTCCATAGACAGTAACTGACTTTGGGATAAGCTGAAGAAATTAAATATTGATAAGAGATTGTTGCTAACAGACACAGACTACACACAGACACATATGCTAAGTTGGGAATTTAGGGGCGAAACATGTGTGTATGAGTTTGTGAAAACAATTACTTCCAAGAAGCAGTTTAGAGAAACGACCTTTATTGCCTATAACCCCAAGGCCTACGATTCATACTTTATCGTTAAGCAGTTGATTGAAGAGAGGTTGGATCCCAAACTAGTTTCCATAGGGGGAAATCAACGCAATGAAAAATGGAAAAGCTCCTGGGCCAGAAGGATATAAAGCTAAATACTTTAAAACTCTTAAGGATGAATTAATACCAAAATTGCAGAAGCTGATGAATATAATAAGAATAAAAGGGAATGTACAAAATACATGGAAAGAAGCTGTTATTTTCTTGATACCTAAAGAAGATAGAGATGCCATGAATGTAAAGAACTACAGACCAATTACGTTATTAAATAATGACTATAAAATATTTACAAGAATCTTGGCAGAACAGCTTAAACAACATTTGATAAATTTTGTAAAGGAAGATCTAGCAGGGTTTCTTCCCAAAAGACAAATAAGAGACAATATTAGGACTGTTGTAAATATTGTAGAATATTATGAAAGACATCCAGAAAAAGAAGTAGCATTATTCTTTGCAGATGCAGAGAAAGCATTTGACAATTTAAGCTGGGACTTTGTGTTTGCAGTAATGGATAAGATGGAGCTTGGAGAAAGCTTTATAAGAATGATAAAAGCAATTTATTCTGAACAAAGGGCAAGGTTGTGTGTTAATGCAGACCTTACAGAAGAAATGAAAATTAGCAAAGGTACTAGACAAGGTTGTCCGCTTTCACCATTGTTGTTTATAATGACTCTTGAAATTTTATTGATGCAGATTCAAGAAGAAAAAGATATAGAAGGTTTACGAATAAAAGGATGTACTTACAAATATAGAGCATTTGCTGATGATATAATGTTTATAAATGAAAACCCCATACAAGTTACACCTTTGTTGTTAATGAAAATACAAGAATATGGGAAGTTGGCGGGACTTTCTATAAATAGAGACAAATCAAAAATTTTGTGTAAGAATATGTAGTTGAATAGACAACAAGAATTACAAAGATTAACGGGCTGTGAAGTTACCTCTAAGGTAAAGTACCTAGGGGTGGAGATAACAATGAAAAACATTGATCTGTTTAAAAATGATTATGAGAAGTTATGGCATAAAATGGATGAAGATATGCTAAAATGGAACAAGCTGAATTTGTCATTGCTGGGTAGAATAGCTGCAATAAAAATGAATATTCTACCAAGGATAAAGTATTTGTTTCAAACTATTCCTATTGTGAAGGATGCCAAACAATTTGATAAATGGCATAGGAAAATTTCAGAATTTGTGTAGGCCGGGAAGAAGCCAAGGATTAAAATGAAAATTCTTTCAGATGCAAAAGAGAGAGGTGGATTTCAACTACCAGATTTAAAATTATATCATGAAGCAGTTTGTTTAGTATGGATGAAAGAATGGATAACGCTATTAAACAAAAAACTTTTCGTGTTGGAAGGCCATGGAAATAAATTTGGCTGGCACGCATATTTGTATTATGGAAAAAAGAGGATGGATGGTCTTTTCTCTCACCATTATATAAGGAGCAATTTATTAAATACATGGATAAAATATAAGAAATATGGAGATGAGAGAAGACCTTTATGGATTGTGCCAGCTGAAGTGATAAAGATAAAGGATAAGACAGGCAAAGAAAAGTGGCTGTCATATAATCAATTATTAAAAATACAAAGTGGGAAAATAGAACTGAAGACTGCTGAAGAATTGAATCATAAATATGATTGGTTTCAAATGCAACAAATAAAAAGCTTGGTGGAGAATGACATCAAAACTGAAGGAGTAAGGAAAGAACAAACATAAATGGAAAAAGTTCTGTTTGGAGACAATGAGAAACTAATTTCAAAAGTATACAAATTACTTTTACAATGGTCTACGGAAGATGAAGTAGTGAAATCTCAAATGATAAAATGGGCAATCAATGTAAATAAAGAAATAAAGATGGAATCTTGGGAATATTTGTGGAAGAACTCTATGAAACTCGCAACATGTCAAAGTATTAAAGAAAACTGTTTTAAGATGATGTATAGATGGTATATGACTCCTAAAAAATTAGCAAAGATGAATAACAAGATGCCAGACAGGTGTTGGAAATGTAAAAAGCATGAAGGTTCTTTCTACCATATGTGGTGGACTTGTGAAAGAGCTAAAACGTTTTGGCAGATGATCCAGCAAGAGATTTCTAATATTTTGGGATATGAGTTTAACAAAGTTGCAGAGACTTTTCTGTTGGGATTACAAATGGAAAAATTTCCAAAAGAAGATAGAACTTTAATTTGGTACTTGCTCTCAGCTGCTAGGACATTGTATGCGCAGTTGTGGAAGCAAGAAAAATACCAGAGAAATGGGACTGGATTATAAAAGTTATGTCATGGAGTGAAATGGACAAATTAACAAGAATATTAAGATACTATGATTTAGAACTTTTTAAGTTGGAGTGGAAGAAGTTCAGAAGATATGAATAAAAAGAGTAGAAAATAAAGGGACACTGGACAATCTTTGATAATGATTAAGTTTTTAAAATAAGAGTATAACTTTTGGTTCTTTAATAGTTAAGGGTACCTTTAATATTTGTTTTTCCTTAAGTAAATAACACTGGCGGGGGTCAAGTAATGGGGGGGAGGGGTGGGGGAAAAGTAAGATATGGGGTAGATAAATTTTTCTTTTTTAAGTTGTAAGATATAGATATAGTTTTGCTACCATATGTTACTAATAAAAATTGTTTATAACCATAGAAGGCGGTCAGCTTGAGCTGAGGGTCGGGATTGACAGCAGCGGCTGTCTCCCGAGCCTGGCCCGCTGTGAGCCTCACTGCCCCGATCGCCATTTTTAAATGGCATGGGGGTTGATTGTCGGACCTTTTCTTCTCCTTTTATCAAGGTTTTCTGCATGATCTGAACAGACTGTATTATTTCTATGAAGATTGTAAGTTTTTCCTTTTTTCTATATTGAATTTTGAAGTAGCATTTGTGCAAACAGGGGACTGGAGAGTTGGGAGCAAAGCGGAGCATGGACAGAGCAAAGGCAATGAGAAAGGAGGGGGGAATACAACTCTCCTTTTCTCTTCGGAGGCCTCCAAAAGTTCCTGCCTAATTTGATGAGTCTCTTATCGTTACTCTGGAAAATATGAATGACTCACACCAGTGTCTAAAGATAGAAAAGACTTCATGGCTGAATTGAATTGATCTGTCCTAAACTTATATCATGATATATCATTATATATATATATATATATATATATATATATATATATATATATATATATATATATATATATATATATATATATATATATATATATATATATATATATATATATATATATATATATCACATTATATTTTTGGGGAGGAATATTTTGCTGTTGGAAAGTTTGCTTGCAAGCATTTGTGGATGAGAAGGCGGTTCAGTTGCCAATGAATATTATAAAGAACTGAACTTTAACGGACAGATATAGTGTTGTATAAACCTTTGTGACTTTGAAAGACATAAGAAAAGGAAGGAGTTTGAAGTTTATGTTGAAGTATCCTGAATAAGTCTCTATGGGTCCTAAATATACACTTAAGATCACATTGGATTTGTACGGTGGATTATAAAATGCAGCTATGTTGTTGCTGTTGGAAGAATAGCTGTGAAATTTTCTAAGTGGATTATAAATTTTTGATGGTGGATATTATGGACATGGTTTTTAACTTTTGTTTTTTTTTTCTCTTTTTCTTCTTGTGTGTTTATTACAAGTGGTTTTTCCTGGAGGACTCCTTTTTAAACATATGGTCTGAACATTTTTTCTTTTTTACCTTTTTTCATCTATTTTTCTCCATTTTTCTTTTCTTCCTTCTCTGTGGAGTTTTTATTTCTTTATTTTCATTTTGGGTTCATCTGGATTTTCTAAAATCTTTTTATTTATTTATTTTTGCTTATTCTCAATTCCTGCTCTTAATTGTGGATTATACAAATGGGGCATTCATCCTTGGATTACAATTTATAGCTTGGAATAGTTGGATGAACTTGTTAAGACTTGGATTCTATTGGACTACTTGCTCTGAAAAAAGCACGACAATGAACTGTCTGTTTCTGTGAGTTGAACTGTTTTGGCTAGGTGATACTAAAGATTGTTGTGGTAAAAAGACTCTGTTTAATATAAGACTTATCACTGTTTGGGGTTTGTTAAATTGTTGATAGAAGTAAGACGGTTGTATTTTCAAACAAACTGCTATTTTTCCACAATATTGACATTGTCTGATAGATACTAGCTCAACTAATATCAATAGGAATACTGTGTTCCAAAACAGATTACTGAAAGGGCAGTACACAAAAAATTTGTGGCCATGAGTGCAAATATACTAATAAGGATGGAAAATAAAGCTGCTATTGGCTTTAAAGAGTTAGTAAAAAAAAAAAGGCAATCAAGAAGGTAAACCACCAACCCCTTCACCCAGTTCTTTGTTGGGCCTAGGGAAGTTTACAGCCATGCAGGGGGACATGAAAGAAATGCAAAATAATCTATTAACTGCCATAGCACAGCTGACTGGTAAAGTAGACAATATAGGAGAACAGATGGCAGAAATCAAACAAGAGCTTCAAGAGAACGGAAAACAGACAAGAGAGATGAATAAATCTTTAAAGATCCTAGATGCACAGGTGACTGATAACACACAAAAGGTGGAACAGCTGGAAAAAGAACAGAAAGTATATGACAGTAGACTTCTATAGTTAGAGATAGATTGAGCGGCCTATATGCTGAGGTTTCAAAATGTACCAAAAGAAAAAACTGAAGATTTACAGAAAATACTAAGTGACACCCTGGCAGAAATCTTAAAGGTAACATCTGAAAAGATGGAAGAAGAGTTTGATCAAATGAAGCGAGTTCCATCAAGCATCACAAGGCAGAATAAACTGCCTAGCTAAATCCATTTGAAACTCACAAGAAAGAAGACTAGAGACAATATTTTGAAGCAAGCAAGAGATAAACCAGTGACGATAGCTGGAAATATGGTGAAAATTTTGAGAGAGGTGCCCAGGCCAGTCAGATAAAGGAGAAGAGAATAGCAAACCTTGACAAACTTTCTGAGAGAAATACCTTATACGGGGCTAATGCTGGAAGGCCTACTCTTTACCTATGAAGAGAACAGATATAGGATAAACTCTATTTTCAAAGCTCAAAACTTTCTGGAGAAAGCTGAGAAAAAGAGGGGAAGAAAAAGAAGGCGTATGAAAAGGAAGAAATCTCAGATGAAGAAGATTCAAGTGAACTAAGGAAATATCCAACAAGATTGCAGACTAAAATAGATAACAAAAGATAGTGATAAGATAAATCCATAATGGTATCAGTAATCTCTATTAATGTGAATGGACTTAATTCTCCTATAAAAAGGTGGAAGACCTTTAGATATCTAACAAAACTGGAAATGGATATAATTTGTTTACAAGAAACTCATATTTTGGCAAAAGATCAACATTTTTTGAAAAAAATAGAAACTTGACAATTTGTTTACAGCAACAGATTCAAATAAAAAGAAAATGGGATTGGCAATATACATTAAGGACAAATTTAACCCACAATTACAGTATGCTTCAGAAGATGGAAGAATTTTACTAGTGGAAGTTATGGTGGATAATAAAAAAAAAATTATTGGCAAACATTTATGCCCCAAATGATCACCAAGAAAAATTCTTCAAAGAATTACATCTTAGGTTGTCAAATCTGGACTATGCAGAATATGGTATAATAGGAAACTTTAACACAGTTTCTGATAGACAATTGGATAAAAAATACATAAATACATTAAAGCTAAAGGTCTCCAACTACCAACAAGTTTTGGAAGCTTGTAGAAGAATTAGAGCTAGTTGATGCGTAGAGAACAAGATACCCAAGTTCGAAAGACTTTACATATTACTCCGCCAGCCACCAAACGTGGCCAAGAATTAATATGTGTTGGCTCTCTACAAACCTGGTCAAAGATTTAGCTGAGAGAGAAATTCAAACAAGAGTTATATCAGATCACAGTCCTGTAATGATAAAACTTAAAGGTGCTTAGTTGAGAAGAACTTGGAGGCTAAATACTTCTATTTTAAAAGATAAAGACTTTCTTAAAGAATCCAAGGTTGAAATGGAATTCTTCTTTAAACAGAATATAACTCACGATGTAAAGATGCAAGTGGTCTGGGATACTGCCAAAGTATATTTTAGGGGCCTTGCAATCAGATATGGTTCCAAGAAAAAGAAAGAAAGAAATGAAAATTTTCAAAGACTAATGTCACAAGCAGGAGAAGCTGAAAAGAATTTAAAAGCACAACCAACAAAACAGGAGTTTCAAAATAAAGTTAAAAAAATACACCAACTTAATTTTCTGCTTATAGAGGAAACGGAGAAAAAAATTGAGATTTGCCAGACAAAACTTTTTTGAACATGCAAACAAACCTGGAAGGTGGTTAGCCTATAGAATGAGAAAAGAGAATGCCAAAAGAATAATACCAGTATTGAAAGATGAAAATAGTAAAGAGAAAGTTCAAAGACAGGAGATATGTCAAATTGTGGAACAATTTTATAAAAGACTATATGAAGATAAACAAGTCCAAAAGGTAGACTTAGAAGAATATATTAAACAAAATAATGTTAATAAATTCACAGAACAACAACAAAAAATTTTAAATGAACCAATAAGGAAAGTGGGAGACACAGTGGCATCTCAAAAGAATGGCAAAGCACCGGGTCCAGATGGCTTACCTGCAGAGTTCTATAAAGCTTATGAGGAGCCCTTATTGTTGCCATTTAAATGTCTTATGGAAAGGATTCAAGAGGAAGCCCAAATACCAGTTTCGTGGCAAGAAGGTACAATATCTTTAATTCCAAAAGAGGGTGCAGATTTGAAAGATATAAAAAACTACTGGCCAATTTCTCTTTTAAATGTGGATTATAAAATTTTTGCTGCAATATTGGCACAACGCTTGAAGAAGGTCTTACAGTCCACAATACACCAAGACCAGGCAGGATTTCTTCCTAGAAGATATCTGAAAGATAATGTTAGAACAGTATGTAATATAATGGAATACTATGAGAACCATCCAAAGAAACAACTGGCATTTATCTGTCTGGATGCAGAGAAGGCCTTTGACAATGTTCGTTGGCAATTTTATGTTGCAACAATTGAAGGGAATGGAATGTGGTGAGAAGTTTTTGAGAACAATAGAATCAATATATTCCTTGCAAAGGGCAAAGCTGATGGTGAACTAACAGAAGCAACTGCTATTCAAAAGGGTACAAGACAAGGCTGCCCACTGTCACCACTCCTTTTTATTTTGCGTTTAGAGATACTGAATAATCAAATAAGAGAAGACACAAGTATCAAGGGAGCGGTGATTAAAGGTGAACCATACAAATTGAGAGCCTTTGTGGATGATGTGGTCTTTATATTAGAGCAACCAATGGATTCAATTAATTGTTTGATAAAAAAGATCAACCAATTTGGCTAATGGGCAGGACAGAAGATTAATTATCACAAAACAAAATTCTTGATGAAGAATATGACGACTGAACAAATTCAATTTCTCCAACAAAAATCAGGATTCTCCTATGAGAAAAGAATTAAGTATTTAGGTGCACACATCTCAAATAAGTGTAGCAGCTTAAAGATGGATAACTATGATAAATTACTTACAGAAATTAAAAAAAGACCTGGGAAAATGGCAAGATTTGAATCTATCCCTAATGGGAAGAATAGCCTCAGTAAAAATGAACATTTTGCCAAGACTGTTATTTTTATTTTAAACTATTCCAGTACTCTTAACTAGTGTTTTTTCAAGAACTGAATAAGATGATCTCTAAATATATTTGGCAAGGTAAAAAACCAAGAATTAAGCTAAAGTCATTGCAAGACTCTAAATTGAGAGAAGGCTTGGGCCTATCAGATCAGCAATTGTATTACAGCGCTTCTGTGCTCTCTTGGGTAAGAGACTGGGTGCTACTGAATGACAGGAGACAGTTGTTGCTAGAGGGTCACGACCTTAATTTGGGTTGGCATGTGTATTTATGGTACCAAAGACTAGAAGGACACTCTTATTTTAAAAACCATTGGTTCCGGAAATCACTGTATCATACATGGTCGTGGCTAAAACCGAGAATCTATCAGAAAATTCCAAGATGGGTATCTCCAGTGGAAGCATTCACTCCTCCAAATCTTTTGAAACCTAACCAGTGTTATAGATATGAAGAACTGTCGAAAAATGATAACCAACTGAAAACCAGGGAAGAGCTAGAAAATATGGACATTAAAATGAGTTGGTGGTTGAAAACACAAGTTGAATCTAGATATGCCAAAGACAAGACAACAGACTTTAATACAGAACAGCGTGTCAGGCTGAGGAGGAGGGACTGAGAAACCAAGGACCAATCAACATAGCTCACCAGGTGTTTACTCCAGTCTGACAGCTGAAATGGAGATTTTAGCCATTCAGGAAGCAGGGAATAACGAGTCTTTTCAGCCAATGCCAGCTGCACCCTTCAGCCTGCATTTCTAACTGCCTGCATTTCTAACTGAAGAGGAATCCCCCCCTTCATTTGCTGCCGTCTCTGACTTGTTAAAATAAAACACACACACACCTTATAAATAATAAGACAATGGATTTATATTCCGCCTACCACACAGAGTCTCAGAGTGACTCACAGTCTCCATTAGCTTCCTTCCCCACAGCAAATACTCTGTGAGGCAGGTGGGTGTTAGAGAGCCCTCCTAAAAGCTGCCCTTTCAAGGACAACTCTGTGATAGCCACGGCTGACCC
The DNA here is from genome assembly GCF_032191835.1 of Heteronotia binoei. Lineage (NCBI taxonomy): Eukaryota > Metazoa > Chordata > Lepidosauria > Squamata > Gekkonidae > Heteronotia > Heteronotia binoei. Next base: position 130,914,526 of record NC_083224.1, on the reverse strand, counting down.
AAGGACATTCCAGCAACTGCAAGTGACTGAGTTGGGGATTCAAACAAAAAAAAGGGGCTCTGAATGAAATAATAAAAAAAAAAAACACGTTCCAAAATTTTAAAAGTTTGCATAGTGGCTGCTAAGGTGTTTTTTAAAAATAAAGTCTGCATAGAGCTGTATGGAAAACATTTGGCACAGCCCCCCTGCAGAGCAGGCTCTGGGATTTCTTGGACTGCATAGATAAGAATGGGTAGGGGCCCAAACACGAGGATAAAAGGGGGCTTTCAGACAGTTGCATTTTAAACAAACTTGCAGCTTTCCAGGATTTCTTTGCAACAAAATTTCAGCATGGATCCCCCAAAGCAGCAGCTGTTTGAGGATTCTGAAGGTATGTGTCATGCCCATGTTTCAAAAATTTTTTAAATGCAAATGGGTGCCAGTTCTTTTATTTCTCAGTCCACTTATATTTTCTATCTACAGAAAATCACATTGTCTATGCCACAGATGCTTTCCAATTTTCTGCAGAAGACCTATATATCGCTGAGAATGAGGGTATGTGCAATGTTGCCATCCTCCAGGCAGAACCAGGAGATCTCCAGCTTCCTTGGAGAAAAAGGGTAGACTTTATGGCATAGGGTTTTTTGATGAGTTAAAAGGATTAATTTCCTTTCTTTTAACAGTGGAAATGCCAATTTCAGTGGGCAGTGCCAATCCTCAGCAAGTGGCTTCTATACCTGGTACAGCTGACCAACATGTGACAGCCTGGCCTGTTCCAGAACCAGCTGTGGAAACTGGTAAGATTTTTAAAAGTTCTTAAACAGCTTGACCATTGTGTGTGTGGGGGGGAGTTAAAAGTCTTTTACCCAATTGTGGCACTTTTATGCAGAGGTGTTTTTTATTAAATGTGGAGAGGGGACAAGCAGGGACCTCCAGGCAGACCCTGGAGATCTCCAGCTTCCCTGGAGAAAAAGGATAGACTCTATGGCATTGGGTTCAAAGGATTAATATCCTTTCTTTTTTAACAGTGGAAATGCCAATTTCCCAGCAATTGGCTTCTATGTTTGGTACAGCTGACCAGCAAGTGACTGTCTGGCCTGTTCCAGAACCAGCTGTGGAACCTGGTAAGATTTTTAAAAGATCTTAAACAGCTTAACCGTTGTGTTTAGGGTAAATAGCCAATTTTTAACTCAATTCTTGTACTTTTATGTTCTTGTGTGCCTGGTGCAACCCAAGGAGTCAACCAAAAACACAGGAGAGGAATAAATTAAAGTTAGTTAAGAATAGCCATGTAGGATGAGGCCTGCATTCTGTTTCACATAGTGGGGCCAGGATACTGGCTCCAGAGCAAACTCCACATGTTTATTCAATCTCCTTTTGAAGCCTGCCACTACCTCCTGTAGCAGTGAATTCCACAGGTCATTGAGTTCTTGTGAGAAAGGGAGAAAAGTACATCTTTCTCTATCCTGCCACCTTCAGGCAGCATTTCTCCAAGTTATAAAGTCTTTTTTGTGGTGTGGTGACCAAAATTGTACCTGCATGTGTAGTTGGAGGGGATACATTAATTTTAGATTAGGAGGGGGGGAGGGTAAAGTTTCCACTATATATTTGTAAACACATTTCCCCCCATCCCCGATGTTGTTCCTGGAACCTCTTACAGCTGGTCAGCCACAACCCCCAGAAGCGTCCTTTGCCAGACCATGCCTGGGAAGGTCCTGATCTGAAGAAGCACAAGGAATTGGGCCAGGTAATCTCTGAGTTCATGACAGAGATAAATAACTATGAGAGCGTGATAGACTGAGAGAGTATTGAGTTAAGAAAACATGTCCTCATGATGGAAGCTGAAACATTTATTTTGGATGCAAAATACCGGACTTACAACCGATTTGTTGAGAATTATATTGCCCAAATGAATGAAAAATCTAAGCACGGGGTCCCCAGCGTGCAGGGTGGGTGGGTTCTTCCAGAGAATACCACTGAGGCACCCAACACTTCCCCACCACCTCTGGAAGGCCCTGTTAACTCTGATGGAGTGGGGGGATAGGAGGAAGAGGAGTTGGAAGCAGCCTCCCCACCACCTCCAGAAGTCTCTGCTTGCTCTGATGGGGTGGGGGGTGAGGAGCAGATGGAAGCAGCCTCCCCATCTCCTCCAGAAGTCTATGCTAGCTCTGACGGGGTGGGGAGAGAGGAGGAGACAGTAGCAGCCTCTTCACCACCTCCAGAAGTCTCTGCTTGCTCTGACGGGGTGGGGGGTGAGAAGGAGATGGAAGCAGCCTCCCCATCACCTCCAGAAGTCTCTGCTAGCTCTGACAGGGTGGGGGGAGAGGAGGAGACAGTAGCAGCCTCTCCACCACCTCCAGAAGTCTATGTGGAGCGTGTCAAAGGGTGGCAAAGGCCCTATGATAGATTCCGATCCCTGATAATCAATGAGGATTTCCGATTATCAATTTAGAACATGTGCATTCCTTTGCTCATGCTATTGAAGCATTACTATACGGGGTTCAGGAGGTTTTGGATGAGATAAATGGGCACATATAGGAGGGTGACTATGTTCAATTGAGGCTTGAGGGAGGAGGACTACAGAATCTGCTCTTTTCATTTACAAAAAGAAAAAAATCAGCTAATTGCTTCTGATTTTCTGGATGTTGTAGTTAATATGCTCCAAAGTAACAGGGAGGTTCTGAGCAACAATACTCTGCATTTAATCGTGACCATATCTAAACCTCCCGGGGTGGCGGTGGTGCACACCAGAAAATCAAGTCTATTCCTCACAGTTTAATTGTTGACAAAAAATGCAGGGTTTTGGTAGATTATTCCTTTTACGACAACAACCTCTGTTTTGCGGCAGGGCTATTGGGTGTTATGAAAAGAGCAGAGAGTCCTACTGATGCAGAAGTCTTAGAGGCCGCTAAGAAATTACATGCTGAACTGGGGTGGTCTGATCAGAAACAAGTGGGTCTCATGACATATCAATTGTTGAGGAGCATTTAAAAGTGAACATCCAGGTGGTGCTGTGTTCAGAGAATGGGTGGAACATATTTAAAACACAGCCCCTGAAATATCCTGAGACCCATTTTATGCTTTTGTATCGAGATCATTATCTTGGTGTATTAAATGTTCAGGGGTTCACAGGATCTAGGAATTTCTGTAAGCATTGTCACACCCTGTACAATCATAAGCACAATTGTTCTTTATTTTGCAGAATGTGTGGAACCTCAGAATGTAAAAACATCAGCAGTACCTTGCGGAAATGTCCCAACTTTTGTTTCTACTGCAGCAGTGAATTTTGCTTAAAACTACATGGGGAGCTGGCTGCCAAGAATGAAATTGCCTGTCCCTCCAGGGTGTGGTGTAAAAAATGCAGGTCTTATGTTGACACGAACCACCAATATAAAGAGTGCAGGGGAGAGGGTCTGTAGACAATGTGGTGGGGTGCTGGAGGAAAATGAAGATTTTCATGACTTGTGTTACTTAGAGCCTTTGAAAGAGCCCCCTGTTTCAGCAAAGTACATATTTTACGATTTTGAATGCACTCAAGAAGGTGGGGAGCATAAGCCGAACTACGTTTTTGCTAAAGCTTTTGACCAAGACAAAGAATGGCGCATAGCCGGTCAAAGTTGGGAATTTAGGGGCGAAACATGTGTGTATGAGTTTGTGAAAACAATTACTTCCAAGAAGCAGTTTAGAGAAACGACCTTTATTGCCTATAACCCCAAGGCCTACGATTCATACTTTATCGTTAAGCAGTTGATTGAAGAGAGGTTGGATCCCAAACTAGTTTCCATAGGGGGAAAGCTGATGTGTGTGAGTATAAAAAGCATGGACATAGAGTTCATCGATTCTCTGAACCATCTTCCCATGGCCCTCTCTAAGCTGCCAAAAACGCTAGGATTCCCCCAAAGTAAGGGGTATTTTCCTCAGTTTTTTCAACACAGAGGAAAATCAGTCTTATGTGGGACCTTTACCAGAGCCCAAATACTATGGGGTAGACCAGATGATGCCCAAAGAAAGGGAGGATTTCTTAAAATGGCACGAGGAAAATCGTTTTAATATCTTCGATCTCCAAAAAGAACTAGCTTTTTATTGCCAGCAAGATGTGAATATTTTGGAACATGCTTGTACTCTATAACATTTTGAGATTATGAACATGGCATCTCAGGACACTCTCTCCATAGATCCCCTGCAATATCTCACCCTAGTGGGGGTCTGTTTAGCCATGTACACGTTTAACTTTCTGCAGCCTCTCTCTGTGACCATTCCCCCTCCCGATGGTTATGACAGGCAAACAAAGAGGTTTTCATCTTCTTCAATTCAGTGGCTCTGCTACTTAGAGCACTCTGAAAAGATCCAAATTTGCCATGCACTGAAGGGGATGAGTTTAAGGTGGGGAAGTATTCCTTAGACAGGTTTGCGGTGGTGGATGGTAAAAGAACGGTCTTCGAGTTTAACAGTAGCTTCTGGCACGGCTGCACCCAATGCTATGATTCTTTCCAAATCAACAAGGCAACCAGGAAACCATTTCAATACCTTTACTGCGCCACCAGGCAGAGGAGTAATGACCTTAAAAGAATGGGGTTTGAAGTCAGGAGCATCTGGGAACATGAGTGGAATCATCTAAAAAACACAGATGAGTTTGTGAAAACCTTTCTTAAATCAACTCAGTTTCCTGAACCTCTGGTTCCTATAGATGCCCTCTATGGGGGGCGCACTAATGCCATTACCCTCTACTACAAAGTTGAGGAAGGGGAGGAGATCCACTATGATTTCATCAGCCTGCACCCCTTCGTGAATGCTAGGAAAACATACCCTCTAGGCCACCAAGATCATCCAGAATAATTTTGCACCTCTGACAGAATATTTTGGATTGGCTAAGGTCAAAGTCTATCCCCTGAGAGGGCTTTTCTACCCGGTGTTGCCTTCCAAGGTGGATGGGAAGCTGTTTTTTACACTGTGCAGGACTTGTGCTGACACAAAACAGCAGGAAACCTGTACCCATACCGATGATGAGAGGTCTCTAGTGGGCACGTGGATTACAGCAGAATTGCAGAGGGTGGTGGAGAAAGGTTATCAGATTGTGAAAATCTTTGAGGTTTGGCATTTCAAGGACAAATCCAATCAGTTGTTTGCAAAATACATTAAAAGGCATTTCAGACAGAAACAGGAATCTTCAGACTACCCCAACTGGTGTGTGACGGAGGGTGATAAAGAGAAATTACCGATTTTAGGTAAAGTTATTGAGAGGGCAGTGGCGTCACAGATGCAGAGTTTTCTGGATGACACTTCTGCCTTAGATTCCTACCAGTCTGGCTTCCGTCCGGGTCATGGGACGGAGACAGTGCTGGTCGCCTTGGTGGATGACCTCCAGCAGCATCTGGATCGAGGCGGTGTGGCGGTGCTGATGTTGTTAGACCTGTCGGCTGCGTTCGACACAGTCGACCATCGGCTACTGGCCCACAGGCTTGCCGACGCAGGGATTAGGGGGTTGGCCTTACAGTGGCTTTCCTCCTTCCTTGATTTTATTTATTTATTTATTTATTTATTTAAGATTTATATCCCGCCCTTCCCACAAGTGGCTCAGGGCGGCTTCCAATAGTAGATCCATCAAAATTACACATATAAAGGGATCCATATTTAAAACAGATAAAACAGATAAAACAGATAAAACCCTAGTTATTAATACACATAAATATTTCAGCTATATATAAAAGGAATCCAGCAAGTTACAGTAAAATTCTCAAGCTAAGTATAGGCTAGCCGGAAGAGGGTCGTCTTACAGGCCCTGCGGAACTGAACAAGGTCCCGCAGGGCCCTCACCTCTTCCGGCAGCTGATTCCACCATGTAGGGGCCATAACAGAGAAAGCCCTTTCTCTGGTGGACTTCAACCGGGCTTCCTTCGGCCCAGGGATAGTAAGGAGATTTTGTGTTCCCGACCTCAGTACTCTCTGGGGAACGTGCGGGGAAAGACGGTCCTTCAGGTAGACAGGTCCCAAGCCATATAGGGCTTTAATGGATGGGGACAAAGGGTGGCAATTGGGGGAGAGCTGTCCCGGAGGCACCCACTAGTGTGTGGGGTGCCACAAGGTGCAGTTCTTTCTCCGATGTTATTTAACATCTACATGCACCCCCTTGCCCAGATTGTCTGGAGGTTTGGGCTTGGGTGCCACCAATATGCAGATGACACCCAGCTCTATCTACTAATGGACGGCTGGCCTGCCTGCGTCCTGGAAAACCTGGACCTAGCATTGCAGGCTGTGGCAGGTTGGCTCAGGCTGAGTGGGTTGAAGTTGAATCCAATGAAGACAGAGGTCCTTTGCTTGGGCCGTGGGGCCCTGGGGGGGGGGGGGGAATCCCCCTTCCGGCTTTTGACGGTGTACCGCTGAAAGCGGCCCATAGGGTCAAGAGCTTGGGGGTTCTTCTGGAGGCTTCACTATCTATGGAGGCACAGATAGCAGCCTCTGCTAAGTCCGCGTTTTTTCACCTTCAACGGGTGAAGCAGCTGGCCCCCTTCCTTGGGCTCCAGGACCTGGCAATGGTGATCCATGCAACGGTCACCTTGAGGCTGGACTACTGTAACACCCTCTACATGGGGCTGCCCTATTGCCGAACCCGGCGGCTGCAGCTAGTGCAGAACGCGGCTAGGCTGTTGTTGGGGCTCCCAAGATGGGAGCATATACAGCCGGGGCTACGCGGGCTGCACTGGCTACCGGTGGTGTACCGAGTTCGCTACAAAGTGCTGGTTATTACCTTTAAAGCTTTATATGGCCAAGGACCTGCCTACTTGAGGGACCGTCTCTCCCCAGAGGGTGTTGAGGTCAGCTGGAAAGAACCAGCTGAATATCCCTGGGCCAAGGGAGGCCAGATTGAAGACCACCCGGGATCGGGCCTTCTCCATAGCAGCTCCCCTACTGTGGAACCAACTCCCGCTGGAGGTGCGGGCCCTGCGATGCCTAGACCAATTCCGCAGGGCCTGCAAGACCTACCTCTTTAAAATAGCCTTCACTTAATACCGAGCCAAGAAAGTCTCGCTGGATATGTTTCTATGTTTTAGTCACTGAATTCTGCAGAAGACCTTAGACATAGCACCATAATGTTAATTTTAATACAAGTGGTTTTATCATTTTAAGTATGATTTTATAATTGTAATTGTAACTATCATATATAGTTTTACTGTACATTGTGTTTACGTGTTGTGAGCCGCCCTGAGCCTGCCTCGGCGGGGAGGGTGGGATATAAATAAAAAGTATTGTTATTATTATTAAATACATTGCTGATTTTTTATAAAAAGGAGGGGGTCCTTCTCCACCCCGAGCATATCTGCCCCAACCCTGCAAAGCGTCAGATCGCTAAACTGTTTCTCAATTCTCTGTGGAGTAAATTTGCACAGAGAACAAACTTGCCAACTACCAAAATTGTGAGAGATCCAGACCATTATTTCGAGGTGCTATTTTCAAACAATTACGAGGTTGCCACAAGCAGTTTTATCAGTGAGGATGCTGCCTGCGTGTCTTAGAAACACGCTAAAGGGTGTTTGACATCTCCTGGTTAGACTAACGTGTACATAGCGGCTTTCACCACTGCTTATGTGCAATTGGAACTCCATGATCTCATCGAAAGTTTAGGAGAGAGGTGCTTGTACTCAGATACCGATTCCATGATCTTTGTGAGCTGCCCCGGTGACTCGAACCCCCCTCTAGGAGACTATTTATGTCAGCTGACAAGTGAGGTTCCCATGGGGCAGTATATAACAGTGTTTCTGCAGGTCCTAAGACTTACAGATACAAGCTGTCTGGAAGTGTGTCTGAAAGTAAATGGCATTACGCTGAATGCCGCTAGCAGAGAAAAGATCCATTTTGACAGTTTGAAGGATGTGGTTTTTAGGGACGTTTCTGACTCTGAGCCACGCGAGATCACAGTGAGTCACCTGGGCATCGTCAGAGACAAACAGAACTTTGTCATTACAGCAAAACTTCTTTTAAAAATTCAGAAGGTGGTTTACGACAAATGGGTCCTCAAGAGGATTTTAAGAGTCTGCCCTATGGGTACTGAAATGGATACAAGATGGCGTCACCCTTTCTCAGCCATCCTAGCAGTTCCCAGCAATTGTGGGAAAAGTTATTCTATTAAAAATTTACTCTTGAATGCAAAATCTACACTTTTTGTAATGCCTCAAAATATTGTGTAGTTTTATTCATGCTGGCAACCATTGTATGAAGAATTGCTCAAACGCTATGCTTTTATAAAATTTGTAGAGGGTTTGCCCTCCAACTTGAATGATGATGAACTGTTATCTCCTAATAAAATAAACCTGGTTGTTGTGGACGATCTGATGGCCTGTGCTTCTGGTAGAGGTGAAATCGAAAGTGTTTTTACTAAATACATCCATTACAGAAATCTATTATTTACATCGTGCAAAATTTCTTCTACCAGGGTAAGAGCAGCAGTGTGAGTATTAAGTCTGCCTTTACACAGTTTGACAGCGATAACATGACAGCAAGTGATCTAGCTGGCAGGCTAGGTCACAGTGACCTTATCAGCAAGCCGGTTCTAGCCGGTAAAGGACAGGTGGAAAGTACCTGCTGAGTCAGCATGACTATGGACTGCCAGGATTGGCTGATGGAACTATATATGGACTGCACTTGCAGTGCACAGGTCTCTCTTTGAGGAGTCACTTGCTGGCAGAGCACTTTGATCCTAAGGTTGATGTATATTACTGCACTAGTGAACACGTTGTATATAATCTGTAAATACGCTGTTTTAGCACTAGCTGCAGGTGTCTGGCTCACTTACTTACTGGGGCTCACTGTTGTATATATCACACCGCTCACTCTACATACACCAGCACCGACAGGGTTATGGGCCCAGTGCGGTTCTGCTGTGCGGAGGAGTGTCGTGCGTGTTGAGCTGACCGAGAGTTGTGAAGGAGCCGGAGGCGAGGAACGCCATGGAGGACGAAGACTACCAGCTACCAGCTACCAGTCTGAGAGCGAGGGGGAGGACAGCAGCCAGCTGTCTGGAGGAGTCTGCGACATGGCTCAGCAACAGCTTGGAGTGGCCATGGAGAAGCTCAATTCAGCCAACTACGCGGTGTGGAGCCTACGAATGGAACACTATCTCAAGCGTGAGTAATCCCCCTGCCGTGTTATCTCCTGATGAGACTGTGTTGGCCGAGAAGGCGCTGGCAAATATTGTGCTAGCCGTGGGAGATGACCAATTAGTATATGTGCGTGGGAAGGACACTGCCAAGGCTGCCTGGGACGCACTCAGTGGGGTATACGTGAGAACCACTGCAGGCTCCCTAATGGCCTTGACCAGAAAAATGTTCCGCACTCTGATGCCGGCTGGAGGATGTGTGAGGCAGCACATCAAGAAGCTTACAGACTGCTTCGTGGAGCTTGAAGCCCAGGGCAAAACTGTTGCTCCTGATGACAGAGTGTATATCTTGTTGTCATCTTAGTTTACACCACTAATTACCTCCCTGGAAACGGTTGATGTGTCTACTCTGACTATGGAGTACGTGTGTGCCCACTTGCATGATTTCCAGGAGCGGATTGCAGCTGTGACCCATCCGGGAGTATTGGCTGGAGAACGTGTGGCTATCGGAGCGTCTGGGAAGACGTCCAAGCAGGAGCCGGCTTGTGCTGCTGGCAGACAACCAAAGGCTGAAGAGGAGCCGACGGCACTGTCGGTCAGGCGTTGCTTTGGTTGCGGCTCATCCTCGCACCTTTTACGTGTTTGCCCAGAGAAAGGGAAGCAGCGTGGATGGAGGCAGCGGGGGCAGAGGACCACCAGCAGATGTGAGGAAGAAGCCCAGCTGGTCACTTCTTCAGGAGAGAGTACCGGGTCTCGATGGATATTTGACTCTGGTGCAACAAGCCATCTCTGCTGCGATGAGAGGCTGCTAAGAGATGTTGACATTCCTGAACTCTCCCATGTGAGATTAGCCAACGGTTCTTCTGCGGCTGTAAAATGTACTGGGAGTGTAAATTTTCCTGTATTGAATTGCACATTCCAGAATGTATTATGTGTCCCCTCGCTAAGGTCTAATTTGCTAAGCGTCAGCAATTTAATTGATGACGGCTATGAGGTGATGTTTAAGAAATCCTGTTGTAAGATCTTAGGAGGTGGGGGGAAGCTGCTTGCTACTGGCAAAAGGGATGGAAATGTATATGTGGTCAAGAGTGATTGTGCCCAGGCTGCACAAGTTTCCAATGTGCCAGTGCACGACCAATGTATCCACCTGTTACACAGAAGACTTGGGCATTGTGGGTTTTACGCACTGAAAAAAACTCTACAGATGGTGCCAGGTTTGAATGTAAAGCCCTGCAAGTGTTACCTAGACTGCCAGGTCTGCAAAAAGACCAAGAGCAGGGCTTGTGCTGTGGCTAGAAAAAGCACCAGGGAGAGCAAACGTGCTTTAGAGCTAATACAGCTCGATGTAATTGGCCCATTTCCCAAAAGTCTGTCGGGGAGGCGGTACTGCCTAGTGGCTACCGACGACTATACAAGGTATTCCTGGGTGTTTGCCATGGAGCACAAGTCCGAGGTGTACAAATGCTTTACCAAATGGGCAAAGGCGGTTGAAAGGGAGTTGGACTTGCATATCAAGTCAATCCAGAGCGACCGTGGAGGGGAATTTACTTCTAATGAGTTTAAACGTTGGCTGGAGAGCAAAGGAATTGCTCACAGGTTAGCAAACCCAGCCACGCCCCAAGAGAATGGGCTAGCAGAATGGCATGGATCAATCCTACCAAGTCCTATGAGAAAGGTTGAAGGAGCTGGGCATGTTTAGCCTGGAGAAGAGATGGCTGAGAGGTGATATGATCACCATCTTCAGGTACTTGAAGGGCTGTCATATAGAGGATGGTGTGGAATTGTTTTCTGTGGCCCCAAAAGGTAGGACCAGAACCAGTGGGTTGAAATTAAATCAAAAGAGTTTCTGGCTCAACATTAGGAAGAATTTCCTGACTGTTAGAGCAGTTCCTTTGTGGAACAGGCTTCCTTGGGAGGTGGTGGACTCTCCTTGCTTGGAGGTTTTTAAACAGAGGCTAGATGGCCATCTGACAGCAATGAAGATCCTGTGAAATTAGGGGGAGGTATATGCAAGTTTCCTGCATTGTGCAGAGGGTTGGACTAGATGACCCTGGAGGTACCTTCCAACTCTATGATTCTATGTCTGTCATGCTTGTTTTGATCCTAAGCGGACATGGCATGCGTGACCGAGACCTGGGTGTGCAATGGGGAGACTGTAGCCCTCTCTCAAATGGCGCCCCCGGGATACTCGGTCTTTCACCAGTCCCGGACTAGTGGGCGGGGGGGAGGAGTGGCACTTATCATACGAGAGGTTTACTCCTTTAGGGCCCTCCCGGCCCCGGAGATCAGGGGTGTTGAATGTGTCGGCCTGATGTGGGACGTTGGGGAGGGGTTGGCGATCTGGCTGGTGTACCGTCCACCTAACGCACCGGCCGGTGCCTTATCATCCCTGATGGAGGCCGCGGCGGGCTGGGCATTGGAGTACCCAAGGCTATTGGTCTTGGGTGATTTCAATGTTCACGCCGATGACGCGGCCTCCAGTCAGGCGATGGACCTGGTGTCATCCATGGCGACACTGGGACTCTCCCAAGTTGTCACAACGCCCACTCATCAGGCGGGGCACATGCTAGACCTGGTCTTCGCGGCGGGAGTTTTAGTGAACGATATGACTGCTAGAGCAGTGCCATGGTCGGATCACTATGCCCTTAAGGCTCGGGTGGGTGTGCCACCCCAAACCTGTTTAGGCAGGGAGCGTATTTTAGCTCGCCCGCGGAGCCTGATGGACCCGGAATGGTTCCTGACGGCTCTGCGGGATCCCGGGCCCCCTGGTGATTCCTTGGATGGTCTGGTGGAGTCCTGGAATGATAGACTCTACAGAGCTATCGAAGAAATCGCACCTAGGCGTCCTCTGCGTCCCCGTTTGAAGTTGACACACTGGTACAACCAGGGGTTGCGACAACTAAAACGGGAACGTAGACGACTAGAGAGGCAATGGCGGCGTACTCGAGACGAAGCGACTCGAACATCTTATAGAGAGATTATGAAGTCCTATGAGGTGGCAATCAAAACCGCAAAGAGAACATACTTTGCGCCTGAGATTGCGTCTGCAACATTGCGCCCGGCACAATTATTTAATATAATTTGGAGTCTAACAACACTGCCTCAGGGCAGACCAAATTGTAAAGAATTGGAGATTGGCTGTGAGGCTTTTGCGAACTTCTTTGCGGACAAGATCGCGTCGCTCCGCCTCGACCTCCCTGCCACATTGGAGGCAGTTAGCGAAACCAAGGCTCCGGGCCTGTCTTCGGATTATGTTCTGGATGGTTTCAGCCCTCTCAGCCTGGAGGAAGTTGACAGGATCCTCTTATCTGCACACCCAACAACCTGTAAATTGGACCCGTGCCCCTCCTGGCTTATTAAATCCTGCCACAGGGAGCTTAGATATCCTGTACGGGATATCATAAATAGATCCCTCACGGAAGGGCAATTTCCAACACAGCTTAAAGAGGCGGTGGCTCGTCCTCTCTTGAAAAAAACATAATTAGACCCGGCCCAATTGGCACATTATCGGCCGGTCTTGAATTTGCCCTTTTGGGGCAAACTTATCAAGAGAGCAGTGGTGATGCAGTGCATCCAGTGCATCCTGGATGACACTTCCGTCCTTGATCCCCTCCAGTCCGGCTTTCGCCCGGGCCATGGGACGGAGACGGTGCTGGTCACCCTAGTAGATGACCTGCAACGGCATCTGGATCGGGGCGGCTCGGCGGTACTGATGCTGTTGGACCTATCAGCAGCGTTCGATACGGTCGACCATCGGCTGCTGGCCTGCTGCCTTGCCGACGCGGGGATTCAGGGGTTGGCCTTGCAATGGCTTTCCTCTTTCCTTGAAGGTTGGGGAAAGAGGGTCGCTATTGGGGATGAGCTGTCCCGTAGGCACACGCTTGATTGCGGGGTGCCTCAGGGTGCGGTTCTTTCCCCGATGTTATTTAACATCTGTATACGTCCCCTCGCCCAGATTGCCCGAAGGTATGGGCTGGGCTGTCACCAGTATGCTGATGACACCCAGCTTTATCTGCTTATGGACGACCGGCCGGTCTGCGCCTCACAAAATCTGGACCGGGCATTACAGGCTGTGGCTGGGTGGCTCATGCAGAGCGGGCTGAGGCTAAATCCAGCTAAGACAGAGGTCCTTTGCTTGGGCCGTCAGGGTCCAGGAAGGAAATACCCCTCCCGGTTTTTGACAGTGCGCCGCTGATTGCGACGCATAAAGTCAGGAACCTGGGGGTACTTCTGGAGCCTTCCTTAACAATGGAGGCCCAGATAGCAGCCACTGCCAAGTCCGCATTTTTCCATCTTAGGCGGGCAAGGCAGCTGGCTCCCTTCCTGGAGCGCGACAACCTAGCAATGGTGATCCATGCTACGGTCACCTCAAGGTTGGACTACTGCAATGCCCTCTACATGGGGCTGCCCCTGTGCCGAACCCGGAAATTGCAGCTGGTGCAGAACACCACCGCCCGGTTGTTATTGGGGCTCCCAAGGTGGGAGCACATTCAGCCGGGACTTCGGGCTCTGCACTGGCTGCCAATACTCTACCGAGTTCGATACAAGGTGCTGGTTATTACCTTTAAAGCCCTATATGGCCTAGGACCTGCCTACCTGAGGGACCGTCTCTTCCCACACGTTCCCGAGAGAGCACTGAGATCGGGAACTCAAAACCTTCTGGTTGTCCCCGGGCCAAAGGAGGCCCGTTTGAAAGCTACAAGGGACAGGGCCTTCTCCGTAATGGCCCCATCCTGGTGGAACCAGCTACTGGAAGAGGTAAGGGCCCTGCGGGACCTTACCCAATTCCGCAGGGCCTGTAAGACAGCCCTCTTCCGGCTGGCCCACAACTAACTGGCACGGAACACTGAACACCGAATACTGAACCTGAAATTGAATTTGAATTGAGTGTAGCTTTAAGACCGCTGTATGTTTTTAACGTTTATGTATATAACAATTGCCTAGATTTTTAACTATAAATTATGAAATGTTAATTTTTAATGCTTAATTTTATATTTTATGTTAGTTTTACATGTTGTAAGCCGCCCTGAGCCACCTGGTGGGAAGGGCGGGATATAAATCTCAGATAAATTAAAATAAATAAATAAATAAGCGAGGCAGCACAATTCTTATGGTTATTTGGAAGTATGACCTACTTTCATTTAAGTGTGCATAGGACCACAGCCCCAATTGGTGACTAATCTGGAATGGTGCATGACCTCAGCATCCAGCCACAATAAGTAGACAATAGATGATTTTTTGTCTCTTCAGTTAGGTAAACATAAACTTTTAGAATGTACATAAGTGGTATATAGAAGAGAATGGATTTCTGACCTCACCTGGTTAACTGATGTATAAACACAGTTTCGCTTTTCACTAGATCTGTTCAAGTCAAAGAATACATAGGCTGTTTTCCCACTGACCTTACTCCGGAGCGACGTCCCTCTTCACCGTGCAGTGTCTGCGTGGATTTCCCACCAACTGCTGCACACAACGAGGAAGTGCTGCGGCTTTTGCATCGCAGATGTAAACCGCTAAAAACCAGTTTACATCTGCGACGCAAAAGCCGCGGCTCTTCCTGGTTGTGCGCAGCTGTTGGTGGGAAATCCGCGCAGACGCTGCGCGGTGAAGAGGGACGTCGCTCCGGAGTAAGGTCAGTGGGAAAACGGCCATAGTCTTCAATGGACCAAGGATCTGGTCAACTGCAAATACCAGCCAATATCAATACAGCTCTTGTACTGGAGTGAGAATGGATGAGGTGTAGTGATTAGTTTATCAAACTGGGTCAGTCACTCTGTGTCATCCTAACCTACTTTGTAATGTTGTTGTGAGGATAAAATAAATGTTGTACACTACTCTGAGCTCCTTGGAGGAAGCTCAGAATAAAAATGTTATAGACAGAAGAGATCCAGTGGAAGCCAGTACTACCTCATTTAGCTCTCTCCAGAAACAGTTCAGGCAGTAGCTTTTGAGTACCAAATTATCAAATTCTGAAAACATCTTGGTTCATGATTTCAAGCCACTTAACTTATTCTGATGGAATTTTAATGCATTTCCCCCTAAATCTGATTGCAAAACACATTGATTTAAGATACTAAAAACGCAACAGCCTTTGTTGCCTGTTTAGGTGATTTGAGCAGAAGTAATTCAAACAAAAGCTTTTCAAATTATAGAAGCAAAGGTAGCTGCTGAGAAAAAAGATACTGGTTTCCTTAGGAACCAAGAAGCATGTGAAAGCTTTCAGAGCAACTGAACAGCTCCTCCTGACCCCTCCTTTCATGATACAGTGTTCCGTTCAGCTTAGCAGCTCACAGGGAGAACCAGACATCTCCTGTTGTCTGGTTCAAATTCGTCAAATGAACTGAAACAGGGAGAGAAGGTTGTAGATGCCAGCTTGTGCATAAACTTGCCAAAACATTTTTGCCACTGTATAAATATTACCTCTACAGATCATAACTATCTGTCCGTCTATCTCCTTTACATTTTTCTTCTTTTTTCTTGTTCCCTTCCTTTTTAATGTTAAATTGCATTATGACTTCTATGACAAGAGTAAATGTGAAGATTCAGGGGCAGCTGGAAAAAAAGACAGAGGTTACATTCACAACTTTTTAATCCTGAGTCAACAGTACAGTGTGAAAGCAAATGCAGTTCCTTGTATCTTTTTAACTTATCTGTCAAAGAAGTTTAGGATCAGGAGAAGTTCTTCATTACTGCAGACCTTTCCCCCCCTATGAGTCCCCCCCCCTCAAATTCTACTTGTCCTGTTCGTGGTGAACTGTCTGCACCATCTTTGGCAGGGCAGCCATTATAGGCTTCTTTCTGGTGGCCATTTTAGGCCTTCTCTTTGCAGTTGTTAATAGGGGATATTTCATAGCACCTCAGGTAGGGCAGCTACTTTTGTCTTTACTTTGGTGGCCATTTTAGGACTCTTGTCAGTTATTTTTAAATAGGCACCTCTTTAGGGCAGCCAACTTAAGGTTCTCTTTAGGGCCCATTTTAGGATGCCTTTTGGTGGCCATTTAAGGTACCTTTTAGGTAGTTCTTTTGACTGGGTTGTTTTCAGTTTCTACTGGGATGACTGACAAGAAGGGTTCTAGTCCTAAGGGTAAGAATCCGGTATCTAAGCCTCATTCAAAGTGTCCTGCCTCTCCCTTGTCCTCTTCTGAGGATGAAGGGGAGAATGTTGTTAATACTACCATATTAGATCTTTGGGCTTTGTAGTAGGCATCAGATTTTGCCACACACACCCCCTCTCGCTTACGGGCCCTCTGAAATAGGGGCTGGAGGCAGTACGGATAGCAGGAAAACATCTAAGACCAGGTTCCAGGCAGATGTTTTAACAACAACAAGAAGACTGCAGATCTATACCCCACCCTTCTCCCTGAATAAGAGACTCAGAGTGACTTACAATCTCCTTTATCTTCTCCCCCCACAACAGACACCTGTGAGGTGGGTGGGGCTGAGAGGGCTCTCACAGCAGCTGCCCTTTCAAGGACAACTCCTGTGATAACTATGACTAACCCAAGGACATTCCAGCAGCTGTAAGTGGAGGAGTGGGGAATCAAACCCGGCTCTCCCAGATAAGAGTCCATACACTTAACCACTACACCAAACTGGCTACACCAAACAAGGTTATCTATCCTTGAGGGCAGGTAGCCTTGAGGTAGTGCCAGTGCATCTGCTGGATCTGGAGATGTTATTGGTGGTGTGGAGCCATTTCCTAATGATCCAGGAACAGGATCTGCACTGGTGCCATTAGAAGTGGCTCCCAATGTTCTGATGGTAAGGCAGTAACAACACCACACCCACATCCTGGGGTGATTTGGCCTTGGGGACCCTGAGGTCCACCTGCTGCCTCTGGGTCTTCTGCCTCCACCCAGGCTACCTCTTCCTCTGCTGGGGCTGGTACACCTCAACCTTGGTCATAGCTGGCAGGGCAAGGTGGCCCATATGGGCCATGGCCTGGTGCTGAACAGACACAAGGAGTAGGAGTGCCAGTGGCACTAGGGAGGAGATAGGGTTATCTTCCCCCATTGAATGCTTCCTGTGCCATTTGGTGCTTTACCCTTTGGGGACATAGTTAGGGGTGTGCAAAAAAAAAATTCGGAATACCGTATATATGGTAGATGCACGGCTATTTCCAAATATACGGCCCCATTATACCCTATGGCCATTGAAATCAATGGCAAAATAGGGTATATTGGAAGTCACTTGGAGGGGAGGGAGTTTGAGGGAGAGCCCTCACATTTGAAGGGGACCTGCAGGAGACTCTCCCATACAAACCTCCCAAGTCCCAAAAAGATTGGGCCAGGGGGTCCCATTCCAGAGGCACCCAAAGAGGGTGCCCCTCTCTCACCATTATACCCTAAGGGCCATTGAAATCAATGGCAACATAGGGCATAATTAGAGGCTACTGGGGGGCAGGGGGTTTGAGGGAGAGCCCCAAAACTGCAAAGGACCCTCAGGGGACTCTCCCCTACAAAACCCACAAGTCCCAAAAAGATTGGGCCAGGGGGTCCCTGTCTTTGGGCTCCCCAAAAGGCCCATTGCCACTAATGCTGGGGAAAGCCCAATTAGCCACTTCCTCCACTATAATTGCTGTGGGGAAAGTGGCTCTGGCCAGAGGGGGGCTTGAGGGAGGGGTCCCAAAACCGCAGGGCAGCTTCACGGGACTCCCCCGCATGCAACCCCCCTGGCCCAAAAAGACTCCACCTATCTGTGGGCACCCCAAAAGGAACACTGTTCCCAATGGTGAGGAAAAAACAATTCGAGCCACTTCCCCCACTGTAATTGTCATGAGAAAAGTGGCTCTGGGGAGCAGGGGGTTTTGAGGAAAGCCCCCCAAACTGCTGTGCAGCTTCAGGATACTGTCCCACACAAAACCCACAAGGCCCCCCAAAAAATTGGACCAGGGGGTCCAGTTCCTGGGGCACCCAAAGCCAAACCTAACTTCACACCAGAGAATCTCTATAAGACCCAAATTTACTACATCCATCTATCTACTCTATGAACCCTACTGGCCTAGAACCAATAAAAACCCAGTTGCCAACATCACTGCCACACAAAACACTATCTGCTCAAGGTCTGCTCTGCAGACCTGGCTGCAGCAAACCCAGATGCCAGCTCTCCAGCCCTGCCCCAAACAACACTGGAGTGCTGACCAAGCACAACAAGCATGCTGGTTCTGGGTCTCTCACCCAGATGCCAGCTTCCCTGCCACAGAACATGCAATTTACAGATGCCAGCTCTCTATTCCTCCCCCCAAACAACTCTCAAACAAGAGAAGTGGTGGACCACACCTAGCTCCACATTATTCTTTATCTGACACAAAGCAAAAAGCATTTAGACTTACCTTGTGTGATGGATGATTGGCTGGTCCAGGCTCTTTTGCGTTACCCAGGGTGCACCTCGAGGAGGAGAGCCAGAGTTGCACCCCAAATGAGGAAGATCACTGGGAGGGCCTCAGATTGTGTGAGAGGAAGAGAATCATTCCTTCTCTCTCAGCTCAGCAGCAACACACCAGTTATCACTATCCCATTAGAGGGACCTCAGCATTGGTATTGCTGCTGGCTGCCTGTCATCATCACTGGCACCTCCCTCTTTCTTTCTCCTGCCCCTGAAAAAAAACCTGGGTTATCCTGGCTGGGCCTGTGGATGCTGTCCATTACAGTTGGGGGCTGCAATGGCTCTTTCAGTATTATTAGGCATGCCTGATGGGAACTGGGGAAATTTGGAACGCTTTGCAGATTTTAAACCAGCATTCACTTTTGGTTTGGGGATGGATGAGGGGTGGGGGGGTGCACTGCCAATCAATTTGTGAGTAAGTTTTGGGCTGTCTTTGGACTCTAGTCCATGTTTAGTGGGAGAGCATTTTACAACCACCTACCAAGCGTGGGCCAAGAGAGGATGCAGGCACAAGTAGGTGCTCACTTCATTTACTCTCAAAGTCTACATTCAGGGAGCCGAACAGAGGCAAATTGACCTTCAGGAAGACTATCCAGGTTTGCAGGCAATTGTGATGTGGGCAGACAATGTCGCCCATATGCGAAAAGACGCACTCACGCTGCACGCTCATCGGTGGGCATGAGAGGAACGGCTTGGCCATGGAAGAGAGGGCCGGCCAGACCCCCTCCTTCGTGACCCAGTAGCCCAAAGGAGGTGTTTCCTGTGATTCGTTGGGCTCCGAAAGATAGTCCCTCACCATCGCAGCACTCGTCTCCAATCTCAGGGTCCTACCGCTCCCAGAGGGGCCAACAAGCCATCTGATGAGTGTCATCTCGGGACTCTTCATGGCGTGAATCTGGTGGGAAACACTGCCTACCCAGGGAGGTTGGGGATGAACAGCAGTGGAAGTGGCAGATGAGCTGCTTCCACCCCCCTCCTCCTCAGCTACCAGCACTGGGCCCTCCCTGACTCTGCAGCACTCGACCTTCTGGGAGACCTTGTCTCACCAACGATTAAGCTAGTTGGCCCGCACAGCGATCGTTCCCTTAAGGCATGGGTCTAACATGGTCGCCAACATGTAGACCTTATCTTGGGTGAAAGTCTGAAAGCAGGCCTCAAGCCCTTCCTGCAGTCTAACAACCAGGGTGCGCACTGCTGGAAGAACATCTGCACAGTGTTGAGCTGGCACTAGAAATGAGGCCAGGTCCTCATGGGCCATGTGGACCATGGGGAAGACCAGTGCGATGCTCGCCTTGTCAGACGAGAGCATTTCTATGAAGGGCCCAAGAACCTCCACAGTCTGAGAAATGACCACCCAATCCTCTTGGGTGAGATGGTTCTCATCCCGAAACACCCTCATCTCAGAGACAAAGGCATCCAGGGCTGCTCTCTGCTCCACCATGCGCTCCAGCATGGCACAGGTGGAGTTCCAGTGTGTGCTGACATCACCGATAAGGCAATGCCCTGGCACGCCTGTCAGTGTCTGTTTCTCACATATTGCTGAGTGAGAAGTGACCCGTGATGTGCCGACACTTCTGGAGCATAAGTCGGTACTCATGGGTCACAGCTAGGTACCAACGATCCTGGCTTTTCATCTGGCCCAATGCGTTCTTAACCTCGAGGTGGAGAAGGTGGGCCATGCAAGGAAAGCGTTGTAGGCCCTGATGCTGGACAGCTGCCTTGATGTTGGAGCAACTGTCAGCCACCATGAAGCCCATGGTGATGTCTCCGCTGCCTACCCAGCCCTCTAACTGCCGTGAGAGGATGACTCTGAGAGTGTCTGCTGTGTGCAGTGCATTGACTGCTTTGGCATGCAGCAAGATCCAGCGATAGCCGGCCTGGCAGCCCTAACCCTGCCTGCCATTACTGCTACCACCACCCTGCAGCTCACTGGGTTGCCACCAATGCGCAGTCAGGGAGAGACACCCCTCGAACACATTTTGGGAGCTCCAGATATCTGAAGTGAAATGGACAGTCTCCCAGCAGCATGGGACAAATGCGCCTTCACCACAGATCTGGTTGCTCTGAAAACAGATGGCACAATGGTCCTGCTAATGGTGGTTCTAGCAGGAAGTTTGTACCAGGGTGCCAGGTACTTGAGCAACCCTAGCACTGGAGGTAGTCACAATGGGACGGACCTCCTGGCTGGGTGGTGTTGACCGCTTGGGCACCCCAGCACCAGCCTGCTTCTCCCCCTTAAGAAGCACCGCCTGGTGGTGCTTCCGCAGGTGGTTCCTCGTCCCCCCCGGAGTCAGGTGGGCAGGGTCCCCCCCACGACTGATCAGGTCCCTGCACAGCTGGCACAGAGCATAGCCTGGATCCTCCATAAATTGGAAATGCTTCCAGATTTCGGAGGTGTACAGATGTCCAAGCTGACTGGCAGCTTGGGTGTCCAGAGCCACCTCCTGTGAGGTGCTCGGACAGACACATTGTGTCTTGGGGTGGCAGGAGGGGCTGGCCACCGGGGGGAAGTGGGCAGAGATGGAGGTACCTTGTGTGTCTCCATTTCTTCCCCCTCCACCCCATGTGGCCTCGCCTTCTGGCCATCCCCTGAAGGACTGCTGGTGCCCAAAGGAACCAAAGAAGGGGGCTGGTCCTCCTCAACCAGCTTCTCCTCCAGCTCCTGCATGACATTCTGCACCCTCCTTGGGGTGATTGGACAGAAAACTGTCCCCATAGCTCATCTCCATATGTTATTATTATTATTATTATATTATTATTATCTCCAAGGAGGGCTGCTCTTGCTGCCCCTCCTCTGGCTGCTGAGGCCAAGCGACATCAGCTGGAGGAGAGACTGCCCAAGCAGCAGACCCCTGCTCAGTGCCAGCAGCTAATGGCACCTCTGCTGGGGGCATCCCAGCAGCAGCCTCGATGAAGGGCCCAAGGCGGGCCTTCTTCTTCATCACACTCCGGCCAGAGGTTGGAGTGCTGGAAGGCAGCTGTGGAGTGGCCCTATGCACAGGTGTGGGGGGGAGATGTGGATCCTCCACTCCCCTTCACCCCTCTAGACTTCTCCTTGGCTTTGCCCCCAGGGCCCCTCTTCTACTGCCTGTCACTCATGTCACCCTTGGCCAGTCTCACATAACCTGAACTGAAAGTGGGTTTTTTTTTTAACAAACCTAACTCACTGCACTGTACCCTGAACTAACAGGTGTCCTGACTTCTTTTGAAAAACCCTCTCACCAAAACTTGTTTGTTTGTTTGTTTGGTCCTTCACCTGTCCTTTTTTGGGTTGGGGTAGTAGTAGTCTGGTAAAGTTTAGGAGACTAGGTGATCCTGGCTACAGTTTTTAAAAGGCTACCTTGAGATGAAGGCAATCCTTGTTATATCCTCCTAGTTAAACTTCTCCTGGGACAAACCGGATTTTCTTGCAAACAAAAAATCAGGTGTTCCCTATAACTTGAAGAAGAAGATATTGGATTTATATCCCGCCCTCCACTCCGAAGAGTCTCAGAGCAGCTCACAATCTCCTCTACCTTCCTCCCCCACAACAGACACCCTGTGAGGTGGGTGGGGCTGGAGAGGGCTCTCACAGCAGCTGCCCTTTCAAGGACAACCTCTGCCAGAGCTATGGCTGACCCAAGGCCATGCTAGCAGGTGCAAGTGGAGGAGTGGGGAATCAAACCCGGTTCTTCCAGATAAGAGTCCGCACACTTAACCACTACACCAAACTGGCTTCTTGAGAGAAGCTGTGGTTTACCCTATGGAAATCTTAGGATGCACCAGCTTTTAGTGGCTGAAAGCAAGATGCACTACAATCCTAGTCTCTTTAAAAGGGAACCTGATGTGGCCTAGTCGTCATGCTGCCTTTTATGAGAAACCTAAAATCTTTTTAAATTACCCCTATCTGGCCTAGTTGAATTTTGAAAGAAGATAAAGCCCTAAACTGGATTAATTTTTTTTTTAATTTCAAAAAACATAATCCCTAAAAACACCCGTATTAGTGGGGCAGCCTATTTAGTTGCCCTAGCCAAACCGAAAGCACCCTCAGACTCCAAAAATAACTATAAAAACATGAAAGTGACCCACCCCACACAGCACACACACCAACCCCCACACCAACCAGAGGTAATTTTAAAAAAACAAAACATGACAGAAAGAAAGAAAGAAAGAAAGAAACTTACCCCCCCCCCCAAACCAGAACCAGGAAAAGGGACAACAGGACAGGATGCAAAACCAGAAACAACAGACAATAGATCCAAACAGATCACTGAGAAAAGATCAACAAACTCAGCTGTTAAAAAAGTGACCTTTTCAACAATAAAAAAACCTCAGGCCAAATCAGTCAACAATCCCCCCCCCCTCCAAAACCAGAACTAGGAAAAGGTACAACAGGACAGGATGCAAAACCAGCAACAACAGAGAATAGATTCAAACAGATCACTGAGAAAAGGCCAACAAACTCAGCATTGTTTTTTAACAATGAAAATTAGGCCAAAAAGCCCCCCCCCCAAGAACCAGAAGAGAAAAGGAACAACAGCAGCAACAAATCAAACACAGAATCTTTTTAAAACAGTAAAAAACTTGACTTTTAACAATACAAGAACTTTACGACCCCCCCCCCCCCAAAAAAAAGACCTTCACCCTAACCCCAAGAAATCCAAGCCACCCAAATCAGGAAAAGTAAAAGGACACTGCACTTTTAAAAGTCCTCTCACTAAAGTAAGATATGGGCAAATTGGCAACGCTCCCACCCCAGGCCCCCACCTCCAGCAGAACCCCCTAAACCTAACCTCAAATAAGCTACCCAGCACTCACCCACCCAAATCTGGATAAGCAAAGGGACTCTGAGTCTTAAAAAGTCCTTTTACTAACTAAAATAAAAACTAAACACCCAAGACTGTCTTACCTTAGATATCTTCTCTTCTCCAGGCAGGTCAGGCAAGGCTGAGAGAGAGCAGCAGCAGCAGCAGCTGAAGCCAAGGGCCAGCGCAGCACAATCTCTCTCTCACACCAACACAGCAGCAATGGAATGGAGTCCAGCCAGGCAGATTCCTTTAAAAGTTTCTCTGGTCCTACACAGAGCAGTTTCAAAAAATACCACTGCTCTGTGATTGGCCAGAGCAAAAGAACAGCAATGTTGCTGATGGCTGAGGAATTAGCCCAGCCATCAGCTACACAACAGGCCTGCAAAGCATGCATTTGCAATGCATTTTGCAAATGCATGCTTTGGATTGGCTGTTGGGGCTCCTATCCCCCTCCCTCCCTGATCCCAGGGAGGCTATGGGAGAGGCGGGAAAAGTCTTCCAAAGGTGGGAAAGGAGGCAAGCAGCTCCCCTGAGGCTGCAGAAGCTCCTTTCCCGCCTTTTCCATTGAGTTTCATATACTTCCAAATATCTATTCAGAAGTATACGGGGAGCCGTATACAGCTCCCGTATTGTGGCTGCAGATTGGACTCGGAAGTATACTTTGCCATATTCTTCCAAATCAGGGGTGATTCGGGAGTTTATTTGGTTTGGCCGAACCAAATGCACACCCCTAGACATAGTCCTGCCACTAGGGGATCATTTGTTGCCAGCAGCAAAGGAAAAAAATTGTAAGGGTGAATATGTTAATATTTTCTCCCTTCTCTACAGGGAATTGGAGAAAAAAGACAAGGGGTGTTTTCGCACTCACCTTCAGCCGGCGCCGCGACCCTCTTGACGACGGAGGATCTGTGCTGATTTCCCACACGAAGCGCTGGAGCAACCAGAAGAGCCGCCAATTTCCGGCGCGAAGCCCGCTCAAGCGTTTTCCTGCTTCCTGGCGATTTACGTTTGAGCGGGCTTCGCGCCGGAAATTGGCGGCTCTTCTGGTTGCTCCAGCGCTTCGTGTGGGAAATCAGCACAGATCCTCCGTCGTCAAGAGGGTCGCGGCGCCGGCTGAAGGTGAGTGCGAAAACACCCAAGGATGATTTAGATGACAAAGATAAGGAAAGGAAAGGTCTCCTGTGCAAGCACCAGCCATTTCCGACTCAGGGGTGACATTGCTTTCACGTTTTCATGGCAGACTTTTTACAGGGTGGTTTGCCATTGCCTTCCCCAGTCATCTACGCTTTCCTTCCAGCAAGCTGGGTACTCATTTTACTGTCCTCTGAAGGATGGAAGGCTGAGTTAACCTTGAGCCAGCTACCTGAAAACCCAGCTTCCACCGGGGATCGAACTCAGGTCATGAGCAGAGCTTAGGACTGCAGTACTGCAGCTTTAACACTCTGCACCACGGGGCTCTTGGACAAAGAGAAGAGAAGCTTTAAAAAAATGCAAAGTGGATAGAACTTTGGCCAATTAGCTTCCAGGGGTTTTGTTTTGTTTATGTTGGCTTAATAGCAAGCTACACTATGTTTAATGGGCCTGCCTTGCTCTGGTATGAAAAGGAGTTCCAGATGCAGGCAGCCTTATATCCATCCCTTCAATGGGACCAAATTCACCCATAGCTTGGGCTGCAAATTATGTCCCCAGCTTAGCCAAATCTGGGTGACTGTTCTGATAGTGGACATTTAGTGCACTGACTGTCAGCAGTCTCTGCTTTACCAGTTAAAACTGACCCTTCCATCATTCTGTTATCACTGGGACGGGGGGAAAATACAAGTATCAGAGTCATTTTGCACATCAGCATAAGTCTTCAGGCATTCTAATAAAAATGTTCCCACTATCCAGTATCCTTTAGCTGTGGCACCCTAGAAACCCTTGAGAGGGTATCTAACTAGGGATATCAGCCTCCACATGGGAACTAGGGATCCCCTGGAATTATGGCTCCTCTCCAGATTACAAAGATCACTTCCCTAGGAGAAAATGGTTGCTTTGGAGGGTGTACTTATGGCATTGTACCCTACTGAGGTCCCTATCCTCCACAAGCTCCATACCCAAATCTCCAGGTCCTACACCAATGTGATAGTTAAGTAATGTGGCCAGAATGCAGCTGATCATGTGGTGTATGGCAGTGGATTACTGAGAGGGATTGCTGCTGTAGGTAGTTTTAAATAATTTTTTTGGTCAGTGCATGTAAGATAGAATTCATGAGGTTGCCATCTAGTGACCTCAGAGGGGTGTAAAGATCCTGAGGCAAGCAATCAGTCACTAAGCAGGGCAGAGTGGTTGCTGAATGGCAAGCATTACACAGGAATCTGCCAAAGTGCCGGCCTAATTATCCTTCTACTCGAATGTCCAGATTGTCCTCATCAAGAGGAATTGTGTCTGATGGGTTTTCTCCCTGGAGTCCTCATAAAGAGGAATTTTATACCTTGTATCAGAGAACTATCAAAGACGGGGGGGGGGGGGGGAATGGGCACATTTTAACTTAGAACCATGCACTATTTATCATTGTAATTCTTGTAACTCTAAAGTGAATGCTGTCTTGATAATGAGTTAGATTTTTTTTAAAAAAAAAAAAAGAAGAAGAAGAAGAAGAAGGAAGCTCAGCTTCTCTTTTGGCAGCTGCAACTCGAGACTGGGAAATTTATGCGTATGTTATTTTGCACCTGCAGGCATATTTGGTGCACCATAATTCAGTTTGCAGTCACATTGGGGAAGATGCATGGCTAAATGCCTACTTTGCACTTGTGGTCAGGAAACAAACTGGGAAGCTGTATTAATCGGCATCCTGTCTCTTTTTTAAAGGTAGAGTTTTAAACTTCAATGGCTGATATTGCACAGGCATTCAAAATTACTTGCATGTAATACATTTCTGAAATTTTCACCTCGGGTGTTTTTTAAATCATCATAAATAAATTAAATTCTTGAAAGAATCTTGCTTAAAACCCCACAGGTAACAACTAGGTAGGTCTGAGCTGAAAATGTTATTAATTTTTTTCACTTTAATCAAGAACTGTCTAATTTTTGTTCTTAAAATTAGTTAATTTTTGTAACAGTTTTTTCTCAATAATATCTTGATATTCTAGTGATACTCTGATTTCTAAGTTTCATGGATCATTTTGTTGGTGTTCAGAGCCACATGTTCTGCCTGGAGACTGTTTAATTTTCTGAAGCAAGAGTTGGATTTAAGTATGTAAACTACAGTTCAGGATCTTAGAATATGAGGGACTTTGAAGAAGAAATCCATGGCTACCACCTGTTGTGGCATGGGCTAATACTGCCATCAATTGCTTGGGCAGCTAAGACAGAAAGGAGGGACCATCAGTGACTAGAGTAATATAATATTTATTTATAGAAGTTTGCAGCTAAGGCACCAAATAAAATAGTCACACCTCAACTGCCCCTTGGGGGTTCTATTGCCTTTGGCCATCACACCTTCAACCCCCACCAGAGGTCTCAGAAAGAGTGGGTAGGGAGTTAGCTCACCCCTGTCTTCCTCGTCCCTGCTGGAACACCCTTGACAGCAGTCCTGGCATCCAACTGTCATCCTCTTCAACCTCTATCTGTGGGCTTCCTTTTTTTCCCCTTTCCTGTTCCCAATCCCCAACTCCGTCCCTTCTCCAGGATGCCTGGCCCTGCCCATCAGGGCTGCTCCTTGCTTGGATTGTACTGGGCTAACTTCAGGGTCCCACCCCAACTCCTGTCAGTCCTCAGCATGGGGCAAGCCCAGCTCCATCCCACTTGGGCAGGGGAAACTACTGCTGCCGGGCCACTCTTGCTCTGTGGCACACCTCCTGTTGCAGAGTTGTGGGGTTTGAGGTCTGCTGATTTGGGGCAGCTGCTGTGGCACACCACTGGGTCCACACCAGGGCTGCTCCTGCCACTGCCTGAAGCCCTGGAGTGGCCATTGTCCTCACTGCCTTTCTCCACCCCCCACATTGCCTGAGCCAGCCCAGTAGCCACAGGGGGTGGCTTGCCTCTACTGGATTTGGGGCTTGGGTGATCGGGCTGCAATGACCTTTTCCCTCATGATGAGGGGACCAGGTGGCTCCCAACTCAGACACCTCTCTTTGCCTTTTATCTGGGCGATTGTCCTCAAAGATCTGTGAAAAGTAATCTGCATTATGTGTTAGATTGTGAAACTAAAAGGAAGCAGAGTGTTGGAATACAAGTTATTTACATTCCAGCCATTATAGAGTTAACTTGTGTTTACCTAAAAGAGGAAATGATATATTGTAGTTTAAAACCAATTAGGTCCTGGCTCTTCTAAACCCGGGAAACATATAAACACTGTATTGGTCAGACAACACCTAGGGTGTGAAAGCTTTGATGTTGTATGCAAAGCTGAATTGCTCTTTTTCCTGTTTAGGTGTTCTTTGGGAACAAGAACTAGTTAACAAAAGAGTTGTAAATTGTAGCCATGTAGCAGGTAAGACCTAGTTAACCATGCTGGTAAGCTAAGTTGTATTTCTTTTATCTCTTTTCCTTTCTAGTAAACTTTATTTCTTTTTGATAAGCTTAAGCCTCGTCTCCAATTATTGCCACTCACACCT
Source organism: Heteronotia binoei (assembly GCF_032191835.1). Taxonomy (NCBI): domain Eukaryota; kingdom Metazoa; phylum Chordata; class Lepidosauria; order Squamata; family Gekkonidae; genus Heteronotia; species Heteronotia binoei. The sequence continues at coordinate 130,886,690 of NC_083224.1, read as the reverse complement.
CTGAATTTTACACGCATCTCCCAACAAATAAGATTTGTGAAAAGTAATCTGCATTGTGCTCAGCCCAGTAAGTGTTAGATTGTGAAACTAAAAGGAAGCAGAGACAGGTGCCATCTCAGCACATACCCAGGGAGATGTCCAGGGAAATGATGATCACCACTTCAGGATCTGTTAAAACATTGCGAGGATCTGGGGACGTGCCACACGCGGTTTTTAGAAAAAGAGGCCAATTAACTGAACAGGGTTATTTTCTAAAAAGGATGTGAGTATAGAGTGGATGAATGAAAAACTACAAATGCCAAAATGAACTGCTTGAAAACAAAATAGCACCAAAATGGAATATGATTGTCAAAGAAATGAAAATTACTTCCTCAACCGAATGACTAATGGGGAGAATTTATAAAAGGAATTTGTATCTGTTTCTCTGGCATTCCATGCTGGTATAATAATAATAATAATAATAATAATAATAATAATAATAATAATAATAATAATAATAATAATAATACTTTTCATTTATATCCCGCCCTCCCCGCACAAGCAGGCTCAGGGCGGCTCACAACATACAAATGCAGTACAATAAAATCATACATTACACGATGATGAGTTACACGATAACATCCTAAAGCATTTCACCATAGCTTCATCAGCAAATCTAGAACATGATATAAAAGGAACATAAATAAAATCAAATAAAAACAGTCAAAATACAAGACATTAAATATTCAAAAACACATTAGCATGAATGAATGAGAACATTACAGACTAAAAAATCCCACTGACTCTAAATATTATCATATTGTAGAAAACAAAACATATATACCCTTGCAAAGCAACATTGAACATTGTCCACTAACACAGACAGAATCATATGCTCCAAGCACACAATATCTTGTAATGAAACATAGGCCAGCAAGTTTAGATAAAAATATAAACACATTTAGAGGTTTGTTTTATATATTTAAACTGTGTATGTTGGTGAACAAAACTCTATATTGCTTTGCTTGGTGGGAATATAGTAATAGAATGGTGACATAAAATAGAATGGATTTCAGACCTGCTGGTGGAAAGTCATTGTGGTTCATATTTTGGAACACTCCAAAGTGTTTACAGTGAACTAAAACTAGCAGAGCAGACTAAGAGAAGAGGAGATACTTTCTCCCTAATAAGCTTCCTTTGTATTTGTATGGACTCTTTTTGCAGTGATACATGCACTGCTGGAATTCATCACCTGCAGCCTGAAGTAGTGGATTCCATTTTACTAACATTCAATCATATCATTATCTGTTATGTGTTAACCAGGCCTGAGACACTTTGTCTCTCTGTGCTATTTCCCATGCTTTTTGCACATGGCCTTGTAGATGAGGAAATATATTCTTTCTAGAAAAGAATGTCTTTGTCAGCGCAGCTTTTTCATTCAAATTGATTTTGCGGGTTAGGGTTGTATCACTGCCATTTATGAGATAAATCAGTTTTGCAAAATACTTTGCGGGGGGGGGGCGTTAATACATTGCCATAAGGTCCAGAAGAGCAGTCTGGTCTCCACTATTACTAACTGTCAATTATTTTATAGAAATGAAGTATTCATGGCATTTAGCAGCCATCAACTGGTTTGCTCCAGCCTACCTGATAATTAACTGCAATTTGCAGATGGAGTTTACATCTCTCTGGAAGGCTGTGACACCTATCTGTGTCAGGGCGTAGAAGATGTTCTGGCCAGCAGGTGGGTCAAGGGTGAAACTAGGCTTGCTTCCTTTTTTGGCAGGAGTAGGGTTGCTTATGATAGGTGGGAATAATTGTCCAACACTCAGGTCGTTTTCGCACTCACCTCCAGCCGGCGCGACCCCCTCTTCACCGCGCAGGATCTGCGCAGATTTCGCACTAAATGCCGCGGAGCAGCCTTTTGCTTCGGAAACTCCCGTCGCAAAAGCCGCGCAAACGCCAAACTGCTTTTTGGCGATTTACGTTTGAACGGCTTTTGCGCTGGGAGTTTCCGGCGCAAAAGGCTGCTCCGCGGCATTTAGTGCGAAATCCGTGCAGATCCTGCGCGGTGAAGAGGGGGGTCGCGCCGGCTGGAGGTGAGTGCGAAAACGACCTCAGAGAGATCAGGAATGGGAAAAGATCATGTCCTGAACAGCCCATCACATGCCTTACAGTAGGATGGGTTGGAATGGAGTATCCTTGGTGCTGAACAGTTTCATTACAAACCTAGTAGTAGTTTTATGGTGCATCAGGAGAGGGGCATGAGGCTTGGAATCACTTGGCACATTGCATATGCAGGTAAAGGTAAACAAGGTTGGAGGAACTGATGGCCAAGTGTGGATCCAGGGTGACTTTGCCAACAAAGGCAACCATTGAAAGGCTGCTTAGTGCAGCCTGCCTTTAACATACGCTACCATATTTTAATAAAATATGATAGGGATCCCAAACCTTTTAAAGCTTTTAGGTACCTTAGAATTCTGGCACATTGTAGTGAGTGCAACTGAAAATGGCTGCTGCAGGAGGTGGAACTATCTACAAGTTATCAGAGTGTGAGGTCATGGATAAATCTAATAACTCTTCAACATTTCAGGCAGAAGCTCTGTTTAACAGGATTGGGAAGGGCATGAACCAAACCACAAAGCAAAATATGTGATGAATTTTGATCAGTTTGCGTTTTGGGAACTGAAGTCTGTAATGGGTCTACCATCATAGATATCCACAAACATGGATATCCACAAACTTTTGAGGCAGTTTGTGGGATTCGGTTCATTTCCTGATTAGACCAGAAAGCAAGGATTTAAAGGGACTCTTGAGTCCCTTTAAACTCCTGCTTTCTGCTCAAGCAGAAAGTCCCCCAAACAGCTGAACATCTAGTGTTCCCCACCACTCTGCTGTTTTGGGCTTTGTGGTGCAGTCTTCTTAAAGTTTAAATGGTTCTGTGCTGCTCAGCTGTTTAAAGGGGCTTTCTTTGGTCTTTCTTTGGTAGTGAATTGTTTAAAGGGGCTTTCTTGGACAGCTAGGCTCACTGCTTGAGAAAGCCCATTTTAACAAATGAGCTGCACAAAAAAAAGAGAAAAAAACCCTGCTCAGCTCTGAGTGGCTCAGCTGTTTAAAGGGGCTTTTTGTTTTCTCAGCTTTCCACAGAGAGCACAAAACAGTGGTTTAAATTACTAGGAGCTATTTAATCACCTGCTTTCTGGTCCCCACAGAAAGCATCAGGGAGGAGAAAGCTGGGGTCATGAACCCATACCAAGTGATTCTATTTGCAAATTAACCTTCCAATTTCTATAGGTTCATCATTTGGTTCTTGGTTCTGCCAAAAAATGGGTTTGTACCTGTCCCTAAACAGGTTGCCTTTTTAAATGAACATATTTTTAAAATATATTTTCTTGCTTACACACAGCTTAGCTTCTGAGATCTATTGAAATCAAGCTAGGCTGGGGCTACCCAGGTCAGGTTCCTTCCTCTATATGACAAAATTATTTTAAGTAATATTTCTAAGGATAGGTATGAGAAAGTCTTGAGACCAAGAAGTGAAAGGGGGGGGACACAAAAAAATTAGGTGAAGTAATGAGTGGGAAAAGTGGGAGATAAATTAAGAGAGGGAAAGGTTGTTATCTTGCTTCAACATCCTAACTACTGCTTTGCTAGAGTTGTGTGCAAGGAAAGGAAGAGAGAAAGGTTAGACTATTGAAGAAAATTACCTGCAGGATGGCAGTTACTGTAGTAACCAGGGGTCATTTTGTAGAAAAATAAGTGGTGCATCTGCACATACTATTCAATGAACAAGGAGGTGGAACTCTCAGAGAGGTTCAGGAGCTGTGCTCCTGTGAACTCCCACTGAATCTGAGGCCTGGTAGTAACACTCAACATGCTGCCTTGGTTGTATGATCTGTTAAGTAAATTTGCTTCAGTCTTGGAAAAAGGGAAGTCTAGCCGATCCTTGAATGCTTTTTGTTATGTTCAGACTTCCCTGCACCCCAAGTGGTTGCAGCCAGAACTCCATTTTAAAAATGAAGGACATTTGGTTGAACACAGCATGATGCTGGCCTCAAGGCCCTCATTCAAGGGCCTTCCTCAAGCTGTACCTTGGAAGGACTGCACCCCCAGCCCACCCTTGGTATGCCACTGAAGCAAACCCTCTCCTTATACATATAGCCACTCCATCTCCTCTCTGACCCTTTTATTATTTCATGAACAGTTTATATTCATCCAATACTGCATTCCAGCAAGGCTTTTTTTGTAGCAGGAACTCCTTTGCATATTAGGCTACACCCCCCTGATGTAGCCAAGCCTCCAAGAGCTTACAGGGCTCTTCTTACAGGGCCTACTGAAAGCTCTTGGAGGATTGGCTACATCAGGGGATGTAGCCTAATATGCAAAGGAGTTCCTGCTACAAAAAAAAGCCCTGCATTCCAGTCATAGGAATCATCCCACTAAGTCTCTGTAATGCCTACTAAACCATATCTTCTGTCTGCATTAGAAGTTCAAGCTTTTCCTTTTTATTGCCCAAGCTTCAGGCATTGGTATATAGGCGCCTGAAACTTCACACCTTCAGCTCCATTTGACCTGGCCTTCCCAATGACCAATAGAAGCCCTTCTGATTTGGCCCCATCTGTCCCTATCCTCTTTCTAAAAATATTATTGGACACCAGGACAGGTGTCAACAAGTGCCATGGCACCCACAGTTGATGACCCAAGAGTTATTATGTAAATAAGCCATTTAAATAAACCAGTTAAACCCATACTGTTGTTTTGTGTCCTTATTCAGGGAGTATCTGGGAAACTCTTAGTTATATTGTCTAATCTCCTTATCTGTATACCTTTCCTAGGGGTTATTTTTTTGCCATTAGTCTTAGTATAAGAATACAAGAAGAGTTCTGCTAGATCAGACCAGCAGTCCATCTAGGCTAGAATCCTGTCTCACACAGTGGCCAACCAGTTCCTCTGGACACCCAACAACAGGGCATAGATGTCAAGACCTTCCTCTGATGTGGACTTCCGGGGTTGGAAAATGCCAAGCTGAACTGCTTCTCAGAAGGGGAGCAGGCTGGAACTTCTGTTTGGGTAGTGGAAGGCAATCTAATGCCTACTGCCTACTTTTCTCAGTCAGAGATCAGTCCAAGATATGCACAGGAAACTTTGAGGAGATTTACCTTGGCTAAAAGGAAGTCCCGAAGGGGGGCTCCTTTGAGGGGTCTCCGGAGACGAGTTGCATTTACATCATCTGCAGAAGTTTCCAGAGTCATTTATTTGACATAAACATGATAGGATCCTAATCTTCTTTTTTTTCAAGTTATAAATTGTCTTTATTAGTCAATTCCATACATACAGAATATAAACTGCATCCTCATTAGTTTTCATCATGTACAAATTTAAATAACAAATCATACTAAACCAAAATATACACAACTAAACAAAATAAAATATCTTCCCTATTGTACAATGAGTTAATCCTTTTACAGATAAATCATTTTTTTGTAATGCTGTTTACTAGGAAGAATGTTTTTTCTCATAGAAATAAGAAACCAAAGGGAACCACACTGATACCACATGCTTTTCATACTGCTCGTATTTTATATCATCCAAATTGTATGCTAGTTTTATTAAAATAAAGATTTTCCATACACTCTGGTGCCACATGTCCACTGTTGGAATACTTTTGCCCGTCCACCACATAGCAATAATCAATCTCGCTGTTGCAATTAAAATATGGACTAATTTTGAAGTGCTAGAACTCACATTTGAATCTGCCCAATTATGAAGTAGAAATATATCAGGTACTAATGGCAGGTCTATTTGAGTGATTAAGTAAATTTGCTCTTTAATTTGTTGCCAATATGTGGTAATGTATTTACATTTCCACCAACCATGGAAAAAATCAGATTGTTCTCCACAAGACTTCTTGCAAAGTGGGTTTATTGAGGGAAATATTTTGCTTACTCTTTTTGGAGACCAATACCATTGTAGAAGAGTCTTATGAAATTGGAACTTTAGGTTAAAAACCTTTGATTTGTTACAATAAGAACTCCAGATTATTTTCCAATGATTATCTGGTATAACCTTTTGACATTCCACTTCTTTTGATATTGAAATTCTTGTTTGTTGAATATATGTTGGCATAACTTGTATGTTTTGGAGAGTATACCCTTGGTATTATCCTTGAGGTTTTTGATAAAATTTTCATACTCTGTTAGTGGGCGTTTAAAGGCTTCGTTCACTTTGACAGAGACAAACATGTCTCTAACCTGTAGATATTGGAACCATTTAATCTCAAAGTCAAGTTTCTGTTCCATTTTTTTTTTCAAGAAAGGCGTAGTTAACACATAGGTCTATTAATCTAGAATAACCTCTTTCCCTCCATTTTAGGTATTCACTATTCCGTTGTTCAGGTGGAAACCATATCTGATTTAGAAAGGAGGAGTATCTTGAAATTTCAGGGACTAATTTACCGTGTTTGTATCTCCAGAATGTAAATAAGGGATGTAAAAAAAAAATATTTTTATACTTGGTTTTTGAAAGTAAGTTGCTATTCCATAGCATGTCCGATGTGTGATATGGAGTTAAATATGTTGCCTCAATCTGCTCCCAGTCTGTTGGTGAGTTCCCCATTATGTGTTTAGTAATTTGTGTAAGTAAAGTTGCATTGTAGTAGGTTATTAAATTAAGGTAATCCAATTCTCCACATGATGAAGGTTGAGAGATAGTGTTTATTCCAATCCTTGGTCTTTTGTATGACCACAAAAATATATTGAGATCTGCTTGCCACTTAATTATAGTAGAATTAGGTAAATAGATAGGTAACGTACGAAAAAGAAAAAGATATTTTGGGATTATAAAACTTTTTATTAGATAAAATCTGTCAGGCCAAGAGAATTTTTGCTTATCCCAGTTTTTCAATTGTTGTAGAACCGATTTATGTAAGGTGTCATAGTTGTATTGTTTGAGCTTTGTGATACCCCTGGGGATATGTACTCCTAATAGTCTCCAGGAGCTTTCTGTCCAGTTCCCATGTCCTGTTAGGATCAATTGTTGGTGTGTGGAATTGGTAAGGTTTAAAGGAAAAAATTTCTGACTTCTTGTTATTAAAGATAATGCCCGAGATTAGACTGAATGACTTGAGTAACGTTTGAAGTGCTGTAAGAGATTTTACAGGTGAGGATAAATATAAAATTAAGTCATCAGCATAAACAGCCAGTTCGTGACTTGAGCATCCTATATCTATGCCTTTTATGTCTTTATTTTGTCTTATTGCCTCCATTAGGGGTTCAAAGGCCATAAGAAAAAGAAGAGGGGACATGGGGCAGCCTTGTCTCATGCCTTTTTGGATTGGGAGGGATTGCAAAGAGTTGCCGTTTATGTAGAGTCTGGCTGAGGGGCGATTGTAAATTGCCTCAATGGCATTTTTGAAGTTTGGACCAAATCCCATGAGATTTATGACCGCTTTTAGATAGAGGAATTCAACACTGTCGAAAGCCTTCTCAGCGTCTAGTGACAGTACTAGAGCTTCTTTTTTGTTTTGAGTGCAATGCTGTATTACGTTTATAGTCTTTCTGATTGTGTCTGTAATGTTGCGGTGTGGAAGGAAACCGGATTGTTCTATCTGTATATAGTTGTGAAGAATGGATTTAAGTCTGTTGGCCAAGATTTTTGTAAAAAAAAATTGTATCTACGTTCAGGAGTGAAATAGGGCGGTAAGAGACCGGAAGCATATGGTCTTTATTTGGTTTGGGAATGACAATAATATTGGCTTGAGCCCAAGAAGAAGGCATAATCCCTGTATCTAGGATTGAGTTTCAGTGGTTCAACTAAGTCTTGTTTGAAAATTTTGAAAAATTCTGGAGGGTACCCATCATTACCATTTTTTAATTGGCTAACAGCTGTTTCTATTTCCTGTGATGTTATTTCAGACTCCATGAATTGGCGATGTTCTACAGATATTTTATTCACCAATCTGTTGTGTTGTAAGAGTGTATTAATCTTCTGTGTATCAGGAGATTTGGTTGAATATAGATCCGAATAGTATTTTGCAAAACTATTAATGATTTGATCAGTGGAGGTATGGATTTTCCCTGTGTCGTCTTTTAAAGAATGGAGAAATCTAGATCTTTTTTGCTCTTTCCATCTCCAAGCAAGAAAGCGGAGTGACTGTTTAGATCTTATATAGTATTTCTGTTTTGTATAAATTAGGGGGGGGGGGGGGTTTATTGCTTCATTTTCCAGAGAGTCTAATATTTTCCTTTCCGCCAGTAATTTTTGATAAATTGTGTTACCTGTATTCTTATGTGCTAACTCCAGATTCTTTATCGAATTATGTAACAATTTAATTGTTTCTTTAAGCTCTTTTTTCAGGTGTGCCATTATTGGGATACAATGGCCTCTGAGGGTCACTTTAAAAGCTTCCCATCAAGTTGAGTGGGATGTGTGTTCTGGCAGATTTTCTTTAAAATAAAATTGAATGTGATTAGATAATTGTAGTCTGACCTCCTCTTGTCTTAGAATTGAGATCCTAAGTGTCCATCTTCTGTCTGAAGAAGTCTGTTTGGGATTAAAAAGTGTGCATGTTACTGGTGAGTGGTCTGACCATGCTTTGATCTCTATTTCCGCTGTTGAAATATTTTATGCCAGTTGGTGTGATTCTAAAATATAGTCTATACGGGAGTAGGAATTAAATCAGTGTGAGAAATATGTATATTCTCTTGTTATTGGATTTTTAACTCTCCATATGTCACTGAGTGAGTGTGAGTCAAATAAAGATTGCAACTGAGTAAAGGAGTTTCTTTGGTGTGAGATGAAATGTTTTGAACCTGATCTATCCATTTTTTAATCTGCAATATAATTAAGGTCTCCACCTAATAGCACTTCTTCTTCAGTAAAATCTTGAAGCTCTTTGAAAGTGTGTTTTTAAAAAGTGATCTGAGAGGAGTTAGGGGCGTAAATAGAGCCCATCGTTATCAGTTGATATAAGAACATAAGAGAAGCCATGTTGGATCAGACCAATGGCCCATCTAGTCCAACACTCCGTGTCACACAGTGGCAAAAAAAAGTTATACACACACACACACACACACACACACACTGTGGCTAATAGCCACTGATGGACCTCTGCTCCATATTTTTATCTAAACCCCTCTTGAAGGTGACTATGCTTGTGGCCGCCACCACCTCCTGTGGCAGTGAATTCCACATGTTAATCACCCTTTGGGTGTAGAAGTACTTCCTTTTATCTGTTTTAACCTGTCTGCTCAGCAATTTCATCGAATGCCCACGAGTTCTTGTATTGTGAGAAAGGGAGAAAAGTACTTCTTTCTCTACTTTCTCCATCCCATGCATTATCTTGTAAACTTCTATCATATCACCCCACAGTCGACGTTTCTCCAAGCTAAAGAGTCCCAAGCGTTTCAACCTTTCTTCATAGGGAAAGTGTTCCAGCCCTTTAATCATTCTAGTTGCCCTTTTCTGGACTTTCTCCAATGTTATAATATCCTTTTTGAGGTGCGGCGACCAGAACTGCACACAGTACTCCAAATGAGACCGCACCATCAATTTATACAGGGGCATTATGATACTGGCTGATTTGTTTTCAATTCCCTTCCTAATAATTCCCAGCATGGTGTTGGCCTTTTTTATTGCAAACGCACACTGTCTTGACATTTTCAGTGAGTTATCTACCACGACCCCAAGATCTCTTTCTTGGTCAGTCTCTGGCAGTTCACACCCCATCAACTTGTATTTGTAGCTGGGATTCTTGGCCCCAATGTGCATTACTTGGCCACTTCACTGCTCACTCCCAACTCTAAATCATTTATGAACAAGTTAAAGAGCATGGGACCCAGTACTGAGCCCTGCAGCACCCCACTGCTTACTGTCCTCCACTGCAAAGACTGCCCATTTATAATCACTCTCTGCTTCCTATTACTCAGCCAGTTTTTGATCCACAAGAGTACCTGTCCTTTTACTCCAAGACTCTCAAGCTTTCTAAGGAGCCTTTGATGAGGAACTTTATCAAAAGCTTTCTGGAAGTCAAGGTAAACAACATCTATCGGGTCTCCTTTGTCCACATGTTTGTTCACCCCCTCAAAGAAATGTAACAGGTTAGTGAGGCAAGATCTTCCCTTACAGAACCCATGCTGAGTCTTCCTCAATAACCCGTGTTCATCAATGTGCCTACTCATTCTGTCCTTGATAATGCTTTCTACCACCTTTCCCGGTATTGAAGTCAGACCGACTGGCTTGTAATTTCCCGGATCTCCTCTGGAGCCATTTTAAAGATGGGGGTGACATTTGCTACCTTCCAGTCCTCAGGAACAGAGGCAGATTTCAATGAAAGATTACATATTTTTGTCAGAAGATCCACAAGTTCAATTTTGAGTTCTTTCAGAACTCTCGGATGTATGCCATTCAGACCCGGTGTCTTATTAGTTTTTAATTCGTCCATCAGTTGTAGGACCTCCTCTTTTGTCACCTCAATCTGACTCAGGTCTTTCAACACCCCTTCCAAAATTAGTGGTTCTGGGGCGGGCAAAAAGTTCTCATCTTCCACAGTGAAGAAGGAGGCAAAAAATGCATTCAGTTTCTCAACCATTTCCCTATCCTCCTTCAGTAATCCTTTTACCCCATGGTCATCCAAGGGCCCCACTGCCTCCCTGGCTGGTTTCCTACTTCTAATAGATTTGAAGAAATTTTTATTGTTGGTCTTTATGTTTTTTGCAATATGCTCCTAATAGTCCCTTTTTGCCTGCCTGTTCACAGTCTCACTTGGACTGGTTTTCCACTGCTTAAAGGAGTCCTTCTTACCTTTTACAGCTTCCATTACTTTTTTTGTTAACCATGCAGGGCTTTTCTTATGACTGTTTGTGCCTTTCCTAACTTGTGGTATGTATTTTATCTGCGCTTCTAGAATTATAGTTTTAAATAGTCTCCAAGCTTCCCCAAGGGTTTTGACCGTATTTACCTTTCCTTTCAGTTTCCTCCTCACATGCCTCCTCATCTCAGAGAATTTACCCCTTTTAAAGTTAAACGTGGTTGTGGCGGTCTTTTTGGGCAACTCCCTATTTATACAAATGGTGAAATCAATAACATTATGGTCACTGCTCCAAAGCTGTGCAATCACTTTTACATCTCTCACCAATTCTTGGGCATTACTTAGGATCAAATCCAGGATCGCCGCACCCCTGGTAGGTTCTGAGACCATCTGCTCCATAGCATAGTCATTGAGAGCATCAAGAAACTCAATCTCTTTCTCTCGACCAGAACACATATTGACCCAATCAATCTGCGGGTAGTTAAAATCACCTATTACATCACAATTTTTACGTTTAGCCGCTATCTTTAAGCCTTCCATCATATTATAATCGTCTCTCCCATAGTTAAATTTCCTTTTGGGCCGTCTATTTCAACCCAAAGCATTTCTAAAAGGGAATCTAATTCTCTGACCTTAGTCTTACTGGACTGTATATCCTCTCTGACATACAGAGCCACCCCACCTCCAACGCTTCCCTCCCTATCCTTCCAATATAACTTATATCCAGAAATCACCGTGTCCCACTGATTCTCCTCATTCCACCAAGTTTCTGAAATTCCCACAATGTCTACGTTTTCTCCCAACACTAAGCATTCCAATTCACCAATTTTACTTCGAACACTTCTAGCATCTGCATACAAACATCTATAATTTCCCAGGCAAGCTAGACCCGCCACCTTCCTCCTGCCGCCTCGAGACTCTGGCAGACAGTCCATACTGTTTGTCACCATTACAGTGGACAACTCTGATCTGTTACTTGGTAGAAAAATAGCAGCCAACCCTTCATCTCTTTGATATGAGTCCTCCCGAACCAGAGACATTTCATCTCCTGTCGGCTTTCCCCTAAGATTTAGTTTAAAAACTGCTCTGCAACCTTTTTGATTTTAAGCACCAGCAGCCTGGTTCCATCCGGGGACAAGTGGAGACCGTCTCTTTTGTAAAGCTCTCACTTGTTCCAGAAAGCATCCCAGTGCCTAACAAACTTAAACCCTTCCTCCTTACACCATCGTCTCATCCACACATTGAGACTTCTAATTTGTGCCTGTCTCTCCTGCCCTGCATGTTGAACAGGTAGCACTTCTGAGAAGGCTACCGTGGAGGTTCTGGCCTTAAGTCTCCCACCTAGCAGCCTAAATTTTTCCTCCAGGACCTCATGACTGCATTTCCCCACATCGTTTGTGCCAACATGCACCACGACCACAGGCTTCTCCCCAGCACTGTCTATCAGCCTATCTATTACACATGTAATGTCTGCTACCTTTGCTCCAGGCAGGCAAGTCACCATACGGTCAGTACGCAGTTTCGCCACCCAGCTGTCTACTTGCCTAAGGATCAAATCACCAACTACCACCCCCCCCCCTCTCCACCTGCCCAGGGATGGTTCCTTGGCGCAAAAGGATTCCCGCTCACCAACCGAAGAAGAGGTCCCTTCTGAGGGTGCATTCCCCTTATCCTCAGCATGGTGCCCTGTTCCCTCTCAACCCTCACACTCTCTGTCAGCAACGGGGCTGCTACGTTCAGAGAGGGGCTCATCTAATACGCCACCAAGAATCTTCCCCAAATGCCTAACTGACTGTCTCTGCTTCTCCAGGGCAGTCACCTCGGCCTCAAGGGTACAAACTCGTTTCCTGAGGACCAGGAGCTCCTTGCATTGAGCACACACCCAAGACTTCTGTCCTTTGGGCAGATAGTCATACATGTGACACTGGAAAGCCCCCATCCCCTGCTGGGGAGAATAGGAAATCAGAGATCTGGGTTCCTGGTCCTTAGGGCAAAGAGCCACAGGCCAAGTGCCCTTTAGCCCTTTAGCTCTCTGGCAAGGCGCAGCTTAAAATGCAAAGAGGGTGGAGCAGAGGCACTCCTAAGCAATCAGCAGCAATCACTCTCAATCTCTTTCACCTTTAGCCCACTCAACCAAACAGCAGTTCCCCAGCTATCACAACTCAGAATTTTAGGCAGCCCCACAAACCTCAGAATGAAGTCTTTCAAAACTCAAAAATTCTCAGCAACTTCTTCAGCTGTCTCAGCTATCAGAGCTGCTCTGCTCTGTTCTGCTCCTCTCAGACCTCTGTGATCTTCTAGCCAGCCCTTCATGAAAATAAACCTGCCTTGTGGGTCTGACAATTGCACTTTAAGATCAAATCTGGTGTTATTTGCAATTATTATTGCTGTGCCCCTGGCTTTTGAAGTGCCTGTGGCTAGAAATTGGGATCCAAACCATGCGGATTTGAAAAGTGACCGGTCAGTGGATTTGATGTGGGTCTCTTGAAGAAATGTAATGTATGGCTTACGCTTGAGTAAGGGAGATTGAATTCTTTTTTGTTTAATGCAGTTATTAAGGCCACGGACATTGAGTGAAACGATTTGATATCCTGAGGACATTTCCTAGTGATTAGATATTACAATAATACTAAGCAGTGAATAAGCAGTTGTCTAGTAGAAAGAATTTGTGAAACAAAATTTTTAGATCTCAAAGCTGAAGAATAGTCGAAACCGACCAATTATGTGTACTCTTATGACTAATAGTACTATACAGTGAAACTAGCCGAGGTCCCTTCTGAGGGTGCAGTGCATTCCCCTTATCCTCAGCATGGTGCCCTGTTCCCTCTCGACCCTCACACAGTGAAACTAGCCGATCTTTCTGCTGTTGTGTTAGCTACACACCAGCTGTAATCAAAATAAACAACAAATAAAATATTACAAACAAATTCACGAGAACTCCCCCCCCCAAAGAAAAGAAACCAGATAAAAGGAATACTTTAAAATACTTCAAAATACTTTAAAGTTCTTAACTCTACAATCTATAACTTATTTACCCTTACCCCCCCTAAATAACAGTGAATCTTTTTTCTACAGATTCTAAAGTAATACGTTTGTGTTTGGTAACAATTATTGGCGCTTAGGTCCTAACTTACTAAATCTCCCTTGGCCCCTCCCTTATAAAAGGTAATTTTTTTTTGCAATTCTAGAACTGACTATGTAAAAATTAACTTTGGTAACCATTTAACCAATGTTGCAATTAGTAGCTTTATGCCATTCCACCCTTCCACATACCCTTTTGCCAACCAAAAGGCATATAATAACATAACCATAATATTTACTGAATTAGACCTCTGTTGGCCCTCTACTGGTATTCAGACACAGACATGCTCTAAAGTTGACTGGAACTCTTTATCCTGGAATCTTGTTTGACTTCAGTGGAGAAGATGAAAATGACAATTTTCTTTTGTGTGTTTTTGTGGGATGATCTGGGTTAGTGTCCAGTTTTAAAGTTTTGAGTAGTAGTAGTCCCAACTGCTCATCAAATGCCTGAAGAGTCTTGCCTTGGTAACGCACAGAAAGTTTCCCTGTTGGGTTCCATCGATACTTATTTGAGCTTCTTGTAAACGTTTGGTGACTGGCTTCAGTAATTTTCTGATGTTGAGAGCCTCTGCTGGAACATCAGGGAGGACTAGAATATGGGAGCTTTTGTACTCCAAAAAGCCTTTTTCTTTTGCCACCTGCATTAAAGCATTTCTGATACTTAAGTCCTGCAAAGTTATTAAGACATCTCTTGGAAGGGGCTTATTTGCAGCTTTAATTGATCCCAGCCTGTATGCCTTAGTAATAGCTATTGGGAAGGATTCGTCAACATGAAGAACTGAGGAGAGCCATTGGGACATAAAATCAGTAATATTTGAGTCTTGTTCTAATCCTTCCTACAGCCCCCTAAATTTTAAATTATTCTGTCTTACCGTTGATTCCAGTGTGACCATTCTATCTTTCATAGTCATTATGTCTTCCTGAGTTTGTTTGCAGTCATCTTTAAGGATCATGCTGAGGTTCATGGCTGATTCAGCAGTCTGTGCAGTGAGAGTCAGAGCTTCTGATATTTCCTGTAGCTTCTCTGTTGTTGGTCTCATGATTTCCTCCATTTTTTCTGTCAGAGTTTTAACAGAGTAGCTTCCATTTCTTTAAAGGAACTCTGGAAGGAAGAGTGGAGAGATTCTTGTAGGGTGTCCTATAATGTTTTGATTGTAGAGGCTTCCATGGGCATCTCCTCCATTGTTTCTGCGTCGCCTGATTTTGCGGCCGCCATTTTTGCTCCGTTTTGTGTCCCGACTGTATTACAGGCCGACCTTTTTATTCTCATTTTTTAGAGTGGTAAGGGGGTTCTGTTGCCTCAAATACTTGCCCACTGTGACTTTAAAGGCTTTAGCAGTAATCAATAGATAAGGAAGCTGTTTTTCGGTGATTTTACCATCAGTTCTAGCGAGTATTGGGAGGGGGTTGCAGGAGCAGCAGGATTATGCGTCCACCATTACTCGTGGCTATGCTCCGCCCCCCCAATCTTCTTTGATACTACTAAACACCTAAAGCTACATAAGACCGGTGTTGATCTGGATAACTAGAGAAAAGGTACAGATTGCTATCTTTCATTCCGGGACTAATTAAAGTTAAACAAAATAAAATCAGAAGGTGGGAAATTGAAATCTAAAAAGCTTGGAAGAAGAAGGGGAGAAGGGGCGAAATTTGGACTTTGTAAATTTAAAGGACAGTGCTAAAAAGGTGGAAAGGAATTTATTATTTGGTCTACTTGTGGTTTTTGAGAAAAAGCCCCATCGTCATAGAATTGCAGCTCCCACAGTCAACACAGGAAATATGTCAAGTATCGTGAGCTCTCTTTACCAGCGAAAACGGGATTTGGTGGCAAGAAAAGCAGGAAGCATTGGATGGAAAAGGGAAATCAATGAAGCAACCAGCCTACTCTAGGACTATAAGGAAAAAAAATTAAAGGAAAAAAAATTAAAGTGAGGCAGAAAGTCGTGACCGCCATTTTGGAGAAAATAAAAACTTTAAAAATGGACAAGTTAACAAGAACTTTAAGATATTGTGATTTAGAAGTTTTTAAGATGGAGTGGGAAAAGTTTAGAAGATATGTAGAAAAAGAGTGGAAAATAAAAGGACATTTGACAATTTTTGATAATGATTAAGTATTAAAAGGAAGAAGGATATTAATTTTTGTTTTTATTAGTTAAGGGTACCTTTAAATGTTAGTATCTTAAGTAAATAACACTGGCGGGGGTCAAGTAACGGGGAGAGGGGTGGTTAGAAAGTAATATATGGGATAGATAAAAAGAAGTTATTAATGATGCAAGAATAGATATTGTTACCATATGTTACTAAATAAAATTGTTTTTAAACCGAAGACCTTCCTCTGATGTTGCCTTCCAGTTCTGGGATTCAGAGGCTTAATGCCTCTGAATGTGGAGGTTCCCTTCAGTCATCATGTCTAGTAGCCAATCTATCTAATCTCTTTTTAAAGTTGTATATTCCTGTGGCTATCATTACATCCTCTGGCAATGAATTCCACATTTTAATCACTCTCTGTGTAAATTAGTGTTTTCTTTTACATGCCCGATAAGTTTGCTGGTGGCGGGTTTTTTTGCACACAATTGAATAGTGAAGTATTCCTTTTCTAGAATAATAAAGTGGCCATGAACCTCAAGCAGGCAGAATTCAAAGCTACAATGGAAATAGTTAACAGCAGGTAGAGAGTCAAGAACAGGAATGTGAGAAAGGCTCAGACTGAAAGCTAAGAGGAACATAGTGTTTTAGGCACATACAGTTTCTGAGCTATATTGGTAGTATGAGTTGATAGCAAAAAAGGCCAGTTTTCTTTGATGAAGCAGCATGGATTTATTTGGAGGAAGATACATTCCAGATGATTTTGCCATGGAGGTTTATAACAAAGCAGCTTCCACTACACAACTGTGCTATCATAAACACATAAACACTGCTTTTGTTCTCCTGGATGTCTCTCATAAACTAGTTCTGATCTTTGGGCTAGATGCTAGTCACATCAGCAGATGGTGGACAGGAGCGGTCACAAATTTGATTGCTCACTTGCTATTTGCATTGGGCAGCTTAGAAGCTAACTGTTGCAGTAATTGAAACAGACAGGCAAAATAACTCTTCGCTAAATTCAACTGATGGGAGTAGGGTTGCTCACTCTTGGCAGGCACAAATCTGGCAAGAGGCAGGGTGTACTCATATGCCATGGCATAGAGTAGAAGAGCAGAAACCCAGAGGCAACAGAAAACACTATATTCATCTAAGATTGTTTCAGAGGGTAGCTGTGTTAGTCTTCAGTGAAACAGCTAGATTTAGATCCAGTAGCAACCTAGGGACCAACAACATTTTCAAAATAGAAGCTTTCTGGAGTCCAAGCTTTCAAGAACCAGAGTTCCTTTCATCCAATACAGGATGGAACAGTGTCTCTGAGTCCTTATATCCCAGTTAGAAGGTGGGAGGGTTGTTTCAAAGAAGGAATATAATTATAATGTGCATAGTACCTCTGCATCCTGAGTTCCAGAGAATTCAGTTCTGTCCTGTATCTAATGAAAGGAGCTTTGACTCATGAAGGCTTATTCCCTGAAAATCTTGGTAGTTTCTAAAGGTGCTACTTAACTCAAACTTACATTCATATAAGGGGCACAGTCTACCAAATTTATTTCATTGCCAAATGGCAGTGAGATTCAGCATCCCATGCTCTGACGGAAAGACACATCACCCAAAAACACAAAGAAATGCACACAGAAGACTTACAGTTTGGTATTTTACAGCACTTGGCAAAATATTCACCTGTGGCTTAGGTATGAGATGTGACTGGTTATGGACAATTGATATTTCCTGATGGTAAAGCAAGGAGCCAATCTCTGGGCTCAGACTTCTTCCTGAACAGGAGGAGACAGAAGGATGTTTCATCTCTTTTTCCTCTGCACCGCCCCTCCCCCCCCGGCAGAGATTCTCCATTGTGACATGGTTATGTGTGCACAGGATTGGTCTCCCTGTCATTATATCATACCATCTCTCATTAAGGCTCTGGTCATCATTAGGAATTTTTTTTAAAAAGTCTTTCTCACCTCCAGGTTCAAAATGTCAAGAAGTATAAAAGATATAGCTCCATTAATTTCAGCATGCACTTACTGAGGAGCTGGTATGAAGACTTTTCAAGGTTGAAAAATGGACTAACTTTTCTATAAAGGTAAATCACTGTAAGTCCACTGGCTATTACTAAAATAATCTCTTGCTCCTTTATACTATAGGAGTTTAACTACTGGAAAAACATGCCTGAAATATGGAGCAATTTCCATTCCTTCAGATCTTTATATTAAACTTGGCATTCAGATCAGTCTTTATGTAGAGTTGCAGCTAATTCCTGCTGACTGAATAGATGGAACCCCAGTGTTTTACTGATACTGGTAAAAAAAAAAAGAATTTGCCCATTTGGTAAGGGAAGTTGGCCTGTTTTGATCAGCATTCTATTGGTTTAAGCTGTTATATAGCAAACTGTTCAGTGAGGACCCAGGATCAGCAAAGTTATCAAGCTGGTGAGCTGGTGCAAGGCACTGTGGGTCCCAGGTGGCAATGGTGGGCTCTGGCTACCCCTGTCAAATATAAATCTGGCCACAGTAAGGAAAATGGGGAAGGATGAGGAGGGGCACAGAACTGCAACTCCTGTCTTACCTGTTCTAAAGTTACAACACAGGAACTGGGCACACGGTTTTAAGGTGATGCACAAGGGTGCACTTAGTAAACCTGGAAGATAAAAAATAGGGGGGGGGGAGAGAAATTTGAGCTGTGTGTAGGTGCCAAGGAAGCACCCTAAGAGATTCTGACCCAATTCAACAAATCTGGTAGGACATTAAAATCTGGTAATGACAATCTCATTTGAGGGAAGAGTCTATATGACACATTTTGGTGAATGGCTGGCCAACAAAGGCCAACTCACTGATTCAGTGAGTTATGGACTTATAACAGGGGGTCCAAGATCAATGCATCAAGGACCTGGCCTACTCTTTTAGCTCAGTCTGGTCAGAAGATGGAGGAACAGGGACTAGCCCTTTCCAAATAACCACATTGTCCCCTACAAATGACATGAGGCCTTTGGCCTTAATGACATGAGGAGAGCCAGTTTGGTGTAGTGGTTAAGTGTGCGGACTCTTATCTGGGAGAACCGGGTTTGATTCCCCACTCCTCCACTTGCACCTGCTGGCATGGCCTTGGGTCAGCCATAGCTCTGGCAGAGGTTGTCCTTGAAAGGGCAGCTGCTGTGAGAGCCCTCTCCAGCCCCACCCACCTCACAGGGTGTTTGTTGTGGGGGAGGAAGGTAAAGGAGATTGTGAGCCGCTCTGAGACTCTTCGGAGTGGAGGGCGGGATATAAATCCAATATCTTCTTCTTCTTCTTCTTCTTTGAGAGAACTACAATGGTGGCTGCCTGATCAAGGTAGCAGTGGGCCACGATCTTGACAGGCCTTGCCTTGGACAGATATTAATCCTTCAACATGACCAACACAGCTGACTATAAGAAGGAACTGGTTGGCTACTGTGTATGTCAAGATACTGGACAAGATGGACCACTTATCTGATCCAGTAGGCCTCTTCATATGTAAGGTCAAGTAGGCCATATTTCAAAAGCTCCCTATTACTGAAGAAACTATCAACAAAAATTGAGGCCATATGGGAGAACTAAGGAAGAGAATCCTTTCAAAACAGCCTAGGCCTTGAAAGAGCTGGTCCACAAGTGGCTTAAGTCCAAAGATCCATCACACAGAATAATAATGGAGCAGTTTCTGGTTATCATGCCTCCAAAGTGCTATATTTGGCCTCTATGTTCAAACCAGGAACTCTGGATCACTTTGCTCACAGGTAAAACAACTATGGTCAGCATACCAAACAGAAGACACTGAAGCTCTTAAGCCAATAGAGGGAAAAACAAAGAAGGCACTTTCCCAAAGCCCCTTGTGAATGCCAGGGCCAAAGTGAGAGCCCAGCTGAGTCCAGGTCACAGATCCATTCTCTTGGAGCCAGAACTGGCTCCCCCAAAGACAGCCATTAGATCACCATAAGGCAATCCTGGGCAAGACCAGTAAAGAATCTCAAGATTTTCCCAAGTGATCAGATGGAGGGCAAGGGACCTGGTGTTAACCTGAAGATCAGTCAACTTCATGGACAAGCTGGGGCTTTGCTTTACCTAGAAGCAGCCCAGGCACTTCCAACATGGCATCCCATTTACGGAACAGGAAAGAGAGGCCGGGTCACAGTTGCTGAGGGGGAGAAGGCTGCTTGCTGCCTCCCACTACCTCCATTCTCCCACACCCTCATCCCTTGACAGTGCTGATAGGCAGGCCCATGAGGGGTGCCAGGCCAGTTGCCAAGGGGGAGAAGATGCACACAGCCAACTCCTGCCCCAAACCTGCATTCTCCCATTCATTCACACAACACACACACACTTCCTGTGGACAGCACTGACTGACCAGCCAGTTGCTGATGGGAAGAAGGACATGCCCGGCCTCCCCCTGCCCCCACCTGCACTCTTCCATTCATTCACACACAGAAACTCCATCAAGTCACTTCAGATAAATATTTATACACACATATATCTCCCCTGAACAGTGCTGAATGGCAGGCCAGTTACTGAGGTGGAGAAGAATGCATGCGGTTTCCCCCCATCCCCACCTGCACTCTGTCATTCACACACACACACAAACAAACACACTTCCTCTGGACAACGCTGGCCAGTAGTCCAGTTGCTGAGGGGAAGAAGGATGTGCACAGCCTGCCACCTCCATTCCCTAGCTCAGAACAGCAGTTTCCTGGCAGTGTTGGCAAGGAAGGGCACCCCATCCCGCAGCTACAGGAGGAGGGAACTCTCTATGTATTTTCCTCCTGTGTTGAGTGACTTCTTCATGCACTCTTAAGGTACTTTTATGCACAGATCTTAAAATATGTACATACTTTTTTGTCCAGCTACATGAGGAACATATTATAATTAATATACCATGCATATAATACCTTTCATTATTAAACAGAGGAACCCATAAAAAGAGGGGTTTTTTAAAAAAAAAATGATATGAAAAATAATATGTTTGTATTTTCATTTAGAGGTTAAAGAATGAAATCTCATTATTGATTTAAGATTAAGCACTGATATTTTACAAGGCTCCGTGTGTACTTTCATAATATTACATTACTGAGAATCATTTATTATTCTCATAATTTGTACTGATAACCAGTATCTAATATTAAAGAAATGTAATTCAGCGGCTATTGCTGAGAGGTAAATGGATAGTGGTGTTAATGAAGGCTGTTGGAAGATGGTGTGTGTGTGTGGGGGGGGGGAATGCCCTTTTCAGCTTTTCCTGGGAGAAGATTTTTCTGTTTAGACTGTTGCTAAATCGAGGACTTCCATCAACAATATTGCTTGCTGCTTGTTTAGCTAAGTAGCAGCTGCACAGAGTGTAGAACACTATATTAAGTTAACATTACAGTAACTCCATTAAGTCACTTCAGACAAATATTTATACAAGGCAGTACAAATTGTCTGCTGCCAATATCTAGTTATAATGAAAAAGTGTTTTGGCCTACTTGTGCAGTTCAGGCAAAAGGCTGAAAAGATATGATCACCACAAGCTGAAATTCTGCAATGCTACAATGTTTTAAAGTGTGTATCTTTAAAAAAATGCTTTGAGATAACCATTATTTTGGGGAAGGAAAAATGTTCATGTATTCCTGAATCCCAGCTTTGCAGCTATAAAATATAAACATGGTTTCCATCTGCTTCAGCATCAAGGAAATGCTTAATTCAGTGATATTTCTTGATAAGCTTAAATAGCACCCAGTATAAGCTATTTATACATTTGTTTTTTGCCTGTGCACTCAATCAATGTATACAATAAATATTGCCTAAATGTGACAGAAAGTAAGGGAATTCTGTATTAATGCTTCATAATGGGTGTATAGTTAAATAAATTTTACGAAACCAAAGGTGTCTCATTGTTACTAAACCTGCTTTCCTGTAGCAATATTTTCACATGATTAAGTTAGAGATCAGATAACCTTCTTTCGCAGTATATACCCAATAGCAATTTAAAAACCTCAATATCTACTGTATTATTCTAAAGACTCATTCGGTTTTCAAGGGAAAATGAATAAAAAAAATAAAGAGATAAACTAAATATAAAATGTAAAACATGAGAAAATTTATCATTTGCCAACATAAAAGCAAAGAAATATTGAAGAAAGGAACAAAAGCCAGGCAGAGCCATAAAAGAATATGGGGAAAGTAGATAAATCTGCAATGTTCCTTTTTTCCATATGCAGTTTGGCTGGGTTTTTATTGAGGTGCATACACTTTAGTTCAGGAAGTGTGAATTGTACAATCATCTCCATGATGCACTTTGCAACTGCAGGCTACATATCAAATTAATTTATGCCCCTCTGCAAATTTTCAGCTTCAGTTGATACAAA
Source organism: Heteronotia binoei (assembly GCF_032191835.1). Taxonomy (NCBI): domain Eukaryota; kingdom Metazoa; phylum Chordata; class Lepidosauria; order Squamata; family Gekkonidae; genus Heteronotia; species Heteronotia binoei. The sequence goes on along the minus strand of NC_083224.1, from coordinate 130,864,392 downwards.
ACAAAAAGGAGCATTAAACCCAGCAGTGAAGCAACCCATGAACTACTTGATTTACCTTGCCCCTCACACATGAGAATTAACAGAGATGTTTGAGAGACCAGAATACTGATGGGCTAGGAAACAGCAGAAAGGCATATGAGCAGGAATCTGCAGAGTCAAGGCTGGTGTTCAAGTCAATACAAGTATAAATTATTTTGAATGTAATTGATTAAGAATCTTATCGTGCTTTTATCTGTAGGATATTTTGATGATAGAATACTTTCTTTGAAATAATTCCAGAATTCAGTAGAACATACAATTGCTTATGGCCCCAACCAATTTCATCTTTGTTGGCATGGGAGATGCTACAATGCTAACTTATTCTTACACTTCTGACAAGGTCATAATCCATCCAGATGTGTCTCACTAGTTAATGTAGAAACTTATCCTAATTTTGAGTTAGCTTATTTATTTATTTAGATATTTACAGCAATTTATTTGCCACCCCCCAGTCAAAATAAAGAGGCACAAGAGTTGGGAATAATTAAGGGCCACTTTATTACTTATTTGCATTACTGTGGCAAGGGCATGCAATTCAGGCATGGCAGGTGTCAGCTCCCTGACTACCTCCTTGCCCCAAGCTAGGTGAGCACTCCTGCCCCAGGTGTGAGCCATGTCCTTGGGTTGCCCCTCTCTGGCTAAACTAACTAAAAGGTGCCCTGTTAAGGGCCCCACCTCCTTAGGCCACGAAGCTCACCTAAGGCAGAGTCTCTGCCAGAGCAGTTCCTGAGGTGGTGTCCAAATCATCCTGAGACACAAAACCTTTTCCCTCCAAAAGGGTAGGTGTCCTATGATGCTCACCATATCCACTTTACTTCTTTTCAACAATCTGCCCCCCTCCTAGAGTGACCAAGCTAGATAAGGGCTCCACCAGCTCCAAAACAGCAATCCTCTGCGCATTGTATAGGGTAGGTGAAAAAACATCCCCCTGTCTAGCCAATTACAAGGCAGGTTTAAAAATTCCTATCTGGCTCCAAATTGGTGACCAGCACAGCATACAGAGGATACTGGGTGGGCCAAGCACAAGATACAAAGAGGAGGAGGTCCAGGAAGAACCAATCTATATTTCCTGTTGGCTCCTCTCCCAATGGCTAACTGATACTAAGATGTTTGCATCCAGTGTCACTGCCCCATCCTCCTATGGGTGGCAAAGGTGGTCCCCACCCAGAGGTGCCAGTTGGCCCTGTTGTTGGGGGAGCTGTGAATTCTCTGTTCTCCCTAATTGGGACTCAGAGCAGCTATCAACACTGCTCTGAATCTACATTCTACACTTCCACTGTTTTATTCTTGCAACAACATTGCAGACCTAAGGGCAAGTGGGGGGGGGGAGGAGGCAGGGTGGAAAACATGGATATTACAACCAAGTTGAAGTTAAACAGGCCACAGCTTTAATGATTGCAACTGTTGGGGCATTGGTGAAGAATAGGACATAGATCCAGGCAGTGGCAGCCAGGGCCAGCCCTAGACTGTCTGGCACCCTAGGCAAAGCTAACTTCTGGTGCCCCCCCCCCACACTCATAATGTCACCAAGTCACATGGGAGTGGCCAGTTCAGCACCCCCAAAAGGCCAGCACCCTAGGCAATCATCTAATTTGCCTAGTGGCAGGGCCGGCCCTGGTGGTGGCAAAGCCAGGCCCATGTAGGACTTTCTACAGGAGCCAGGCCCATGTAGGACTTTCTACAGGAGGTAGCTGGGAGGGTACAGTAAATGCGGCCCTCATTGGAGGCACTCACCAGCTAAGGCTTAAACACACAGGTACAGAGCACACCCACTGACAGGGGTGTATTATCCTACTCTACAATTGGGCCAAGAGCACACCCATCCATCAGGGTGAATGGAAGATAAATGGAAACACATGTGAAGCTGGCAGGGCCACCCCTCAAATCTTAAAAAATGCATGTTATAAAAGACAGAAAGGCATCCCAGGCATCTCCGGAGTTTTAATGAGAACTTCCCACGGCAGCTTGGTACACACCCCAGGCAGACACCCCAAACAGACACCACAATGAAGGGAAGCATGCCCACAATGCTCGTAGGCCCCCTCAGGACCAAACACATAGATTCTCTGGTCACAGCCCACCCTTAGGTGAAATTCAACATTAATGAACTCATTGTACAGATAATAGATCATCTGTTGTGATTTTCAATTGTACAAATGCAATGAAAAGGGGTAGTCAAACAGGGGCTTGCTTTTACAGGCAGATGTTTATTGAGTTAGATGTTTGCTGAGGTGGGTGTCATTCCATGAGGGAGTTTTTGTGCTATGAGGTAGATATTGATTAATGAGGGTGTTTTGTTATGAGGTAGATGTTGTTATAAGGCTGGCTGGGAAAAGGAAGGCAGTAGTGGCATGGCTGGGAAAAGAAGGGGGAAGCATTTAAATATCATCCCCTCCCTTCTCCACCCAGGCTTAGGAGTCATGCCATAGACTCATAGGGTACAATGGAGAGATCACGCCACCACTGCAGCATGACTTGAGAAAGAAATCCCTTCTCTGGAGTCATGCCCCAGCCACAATATGATCTCTCCATTGTAATCTATGGCTTTAACTTTTTAAACCCTTTTTCTCTTTGCTTTCCCAGCTGGCCAACCTTAGCTGACCAACTGTGGAAATGAAGTAGTGGCACTGAAAGATGCCTTCTTGATCTGTCTTCATTTCCCCATCTGGCCTGCCATGGCGTGGAAGTGGAGGGGACTGCAACTCACCATTTTGATGGCTGGAAATGCATCCAGCCTAACACCAGGGCTGTGGGATAGCTTTGATATTAAGCTGGATGCCATTCCAGCCATCAAAATAGTCAATTTCAGTCCCCTCCCTGATGTCTTTCCCTCTCCCTGGGTGCCCTGCCATGGCAGAGTGCCTGAGGAAGGGAAAGGGAGGCTGTCAACATGCTTCCCCAATCTGCCTTGCCTTTCCCGGGTGCCCTGTTACAGCAGAGTGCCTGGGGAAGGGAAGGGGATGTGTGACCGTCCACTGGTCAGTTTCACTTCCATTCACATCTCAACTGTTAGGTTTAAATGGTCTAAACCTAACTGCTGATCAGCGGGGAGTGAAACTCTCCATTATATTCAGTTTCCCAAATGCCACCCCCCTCCCAATACCAGTACAATACCAATACTGGCATTTCTGCATATTCTGAGATACTGAACATTTTTGGGTCCCAAGTACCCAAATCCAAATTTTGCCAATTTTTTTTCTCACTCACCTCTAATTTAGACTCTGTCAAGGGGCTAAACTCCTAGTGGAATCATTGAAGGCAGAATGATCACAGCTGGGACACCAGGCTAACATGTATCCACCTCCTTCAGGAATTAATGGATGCATCAGCTAAAGAGAACAGACAGCTGCCATTCACCCTGATGGATGGGTGTGCTCTTGGCCCAATTGTAGAGTAGGATAATACACCCCTGTCAGTGGGTGTGCTCTGTACCTGTGTGTTTAAGCCTTAGCTGGTGAGTGCCTCCAATGAGGGCCGCATTTACTGTACCCTCCCAGCTACCTCCTGTAGAAAGTCCTACATGGGCCTGGCTCCTGTAGAAAGTCCTACATGGGCCTGGCTTTGCCACCACCAGGGCCGGCCCTGCCACTAGGCAAATTAGATGATTGCCTAGGGTGCTGGCCTTTTGGAGGCAAAAGAATCTTTGAATGGCTGCTACTAGGCAACAGCAGTAGTGGAAAGTAGCACTGATGGAGGATCTATCATAGACAACAGCAGTGACATGCCACCTACCCCTGAATAGTAGTAGTAGTAGTAGTAGTAGTAGTAGTAGTAGTAGTAGTAGTAGTAGTAATAATAATAATAATAATAATAATAATAATAATAATAATAATAATAATGAATTTTATTTCTATCCCGCCCTCCCCGCCGAGGTAGGCTCAGGGCAGCTTACAATATGTCATGATATAATATCATGAAGTGGCAATACAAGTAAAATCAGTTCACAATAAATACAAATACGAATATAAATATACATTAATATTAAAAGGCTAAAAACATTTTTTTTTTTGAGAATTTTACATTTTATTGAGATAGAAAAGAACAATACATAGACAAGAGAAAGAAAAAGAACAAATATACACCAACAAGCAACACATACAAATAGTACATAGCCTAATGAAAAGCTAGGCCATAGACAAAATACAAGCATCCATTCCCCCTTACCCAACCAAGCACACTGGGGGGGAGGAGAGGTTTCGATAAAATAAGAACAAGTTTTCTAATTATAATTTCACAATTATTTCAGCTGTACTTTACATAAGGTAGTTTAAAACTAAACATTAACCTTTTCCTTAGATAGTATTTATGGCATGTTTTAATATAGTTACTCCGTGTCAAATCCTTTACTTTTAGCCCATTTGTACACAGGATCCCATTCCTCCTGACACTTCTGCACATTTCCATTTCTTAATCTTGTGGACATTAGGTCGGCCTCAGCGGTTTCTAATAGTTTATTTATAAACTCTTCTCTGTTCGGGGTTTTCTCACCTTTCCAATACTTGGCATATAGTATTCTGGCAATTGTAATTATATACATTAGCAATTTCAACTTTGTTACCGGCACTTTCTGCCTGCAAATGTTCAAGAGATATAGTTCCGGCACATGGGTAATTTGTGTTTCTAAAATTTTTTGAGTCCAGATGTTAATTTGCACCCAATACTTTCTAGCTGATTTGCATTGCCACCATATGTGGAATAAAGAGCCTAAAAGGCTAAAAACAATATGGTGCTACACAGAAGTACTGCACAGAAGAAGGTAATGGTAAACCATTTCTGATTATCTCATACCTTGAAAGCCCTATGATGAGACAAAATTAAAGGAAGATACAGTGCTGGAAGACAGGACTCCCAGGTTGGATGGTAGAAGACAAGGACTGGATTAAAGCTGAAAGGACACTCAGTGTTTGATGCGAAGAGATAAAAAAAGAAAGTCTAAAGCTGTTCAACATACTTGATATAAACATGGAATGCTAGAAGTATGAAAGTAAGCTCAAAATCATAAAATGAGAAATGCACTTCTGGGAGTGAGTGAACAAAAGTAGACTAGATTAGGATATTTTCAGCCAGAAAATTATAAAATGTTTTATGTTGGATACAGAAGAAATGGAGTTGCACTAAAAGTGAGGTGAAATGCAGCACAGGCAACCAGGGGCTATAGCGCAAAGTATGACTGAGTAATATCAATAGATTTCTTGGAAAGCTATCAAGACAAGCACCAAACCAGACTTACCAGGAGCTATGTTTTGTGGCCCGGGCCTGGAATAAAACTGAAGTAGAAGTCTTCTGGCTGCCAGCAGCCATACTGGGAGGGTGGGGCCTGGTGGCGATTCCTGTTCTTGGCAGCTAGTCACAGGGGCAGCTCAGGGTGCAGTCATGATCTGAACACCATGTCAGGCTGTCCCCATGGTTATTTAAATAGCCACTGCCATGTGCTTCATCCTGTTGGGGTTTTTCCAGCTGTCTGTGAAGCATTGGTGCTGAGTGCAACCTTTGAAAATCTCCATATGGAAGATCAAGTACAACAATTTCAGAAGGCATTGGGGCTGGAAGCTATGGCGTGCTATAAGAATGTGGCCTTCAGAAACAATGCTTTGCAAGTGGATAGTCTTAAAATAAGACTTTAAAGAAACAAGGCTAAAATTGTGCACAGCAGGGCTTTTTTTGTAGAAAGAACCCAGCAGGAACTCATTTGCCTATAAGGTCATACTCCTGACATCACCACTGTTTTGCACAGGGCTTTTTTGTAGGGGGAAAAAACCAGCAGGAACTCATTTGCATTTTAGACCACACCCCCTGACAGCACCATTGTTTCACACAGGGCTTTTTGTAGAAAAAGTCCAGCAGGAACTCATTTGAATATTAGGTCACACCCTCTGACACCAAGCCAGCTGAAACTGCGCTCCTGTGCATTCCTGCTCAGAAAAAGCCCTGGTGCGCAGTATATTTAGATAATACAATATAAAATAATTTATACTTAAGAAAAAAAGTGACTAGAATGAGAAAGGTGGATAAAATATTGTTTAGAATTGCCTACATGCTTAGCCATCTTACAGCCTTTAAAGTGAGAGGGTGGAGCTGAAAACAATTAACAACAAACAAAAGGGTTTGTTAGCAAAATTGCTGTGGATCTCCTCTTAGATGGGGGAATTAGCAGAGGAGACCATGGCAGAGCATAGGAGAGATCTTTTACCAATTTATGTAGGTATAGTTTTCAGAATAAAACTCCAACAGTAAAATAGTTTTAAAATAAAATGTTTACTTAGAAAATATATAAAAATAGAATCACACATAAACAATCAAATACATACAAACAAGAACTAGGAAAACAGTTATGAGAAATAGGGATATTTAGGAATATTGCCGGGGAGGGGGGTGCATTTGATACTCCCTGGTCCATGGATCCTTGAAGCAGAAGGCATGAAGGTGGAGAGTAGCCCAAACAGAGTTTGGGGGTGCAAGTCTGTGGTAGGGTAAGACAAGATACACTGAACTTGCCAAATGCTGGTCTTATATTACCAAATTTGTGCCCTCAGGTAATGAGGTCATGTGCTGTGTGACCAGTAGGTCAGGTGACCTGTGACACTGCAGTGATGCCAGTACAGATGACTCTTATGCCACTAAAAGGGGCAGACAGGGGGATGCTGCCAGAGGCTTGATAGGATTCATGGGACTTGATGGGGTTACTTATTGAAAAAGCTATCTTAAACAAAGAAAAGAAGTTGGTCAATTTAGAGCCAAATTGCTTATCTCATTGTAATACCAGTGCAAACACAATGGGGATAATCTCCGTGATGGGATTAAGACCTTAGCTACAGTCACTTCCTTGGACTTTTCTTTGTGTCCATTGATCTTCTCAAAAGCTGACAGGAACAAACCTTTGTTATGTGCGGGAGTTGTGGCTAGCTCTTTTGTCCAACTGCTGGCTACTTGGTTTGCATCTGCATTGACCCACCCTGAGTATGTGCTGCTGCTGTTGTAACTTCATGGCTGTACAAGAACAAGATGGATTCAGGATTTCTCCATCATGGCTTCTGGTTAAGGGCTGCTCTTAGATGCTGTCTTCCTTGGACAGAAGTGCAGTTTTGTTCTGCATGTCTTGGCCACTTCTTGGAGAAGCCTGATCTGGAATCCTTCTATGCCGGAGGAATGCACAGTTACAGCAATGGCAGGAACAGGCAGGGAGGCGTCTTAGCTAGGCTGGAGTGCTTGCTGCTTGGCCCCACACAGAGTAAAAATGTCCATATTGAGTTAGTTCTTATACCCAATATTTTTCTGCTTATCACTGAATGTTCATAGAAGCAGTTTGCCTGTGTTCACACAATATAAATTCATAACAATAAGAGTCCTGTATCTCTGACACTAGGCCAGAGTTAACTCAGTCCATAAATGGTGACAAAAAAGGGGATCCAGGGAGTCTGGAACCAGGGCCAGAGTGAACACAGTCCATTTAAAGATGGAGGAAGGGGGCTCATGCTTACAGGTTATGCAAGAAAGCACCACGACCGATTCCCCACTAGCCTTGTTGTGGTCTCATGCTCCTCTTCTCCGCGGTACTTCCATCTTCTTTCACACAATCTGCCATGGGGCTGCGACTGGCCCCACCTCTTTCCCGCAGTAAGCAGAAACCAGTTTTCAGAGGATCTTGCTTGCTGTGGGAAAGAGGTGGGATGAGTCACAGTCCCACAGCAGCTTGCGCAGAAGCACCGTGGAGAAGAGGAGCATTTTGTGGCCCAGGCTAGTAGGGAATCAGTCCATGTTTCCTTCCAAGTGTTCTAGGCTTTTACTTCTGTAGAAAAAAACTCAGTGAATTTGTGCCAGCACATAGTTGGGTGCAGGCAAATTCTAGCCTGTATCACATTAAATTTCAGAGAAATGGCCCACAAGGCTTAGTATACCGTATTGATGATAGAAGGAATATAGCTGTCTGTGTTTAAACTATCTATGAGATCTGATACTGGTAGATTGATAAGAACACCCTGCAAAGTTATCCATGGCTTTGATAGTTCATTGGTATTGACTGTTCTAATCTTGAGTATGTCTGACAGACTGAAGTATTTAAAAGGATCTTGTATTCCTTCATTCATTTCAAGGAATACATATATGTTTCTTGCTCACGTTCTTAGAGCTAAGGCTGTGCTATAGGGTTGCCAAGTCTAACTCAGAAAATATCTGAGGACTTAGGAGGTAGAGCCAGGAGACTTTCCCATTCCCAAAATAAATACATAAAAATACAGCAGTGCAGTTTCCCTGAATACAGCCTTCATTTTCTCAGGCAGCCCATTTTCTCAGGCAGCCCATGTCCCTGTACATTCCCTCTCTCTCTCTCTCACACACACACACACAAACACACACACAGAAGGAGAGAGCAGCCAAAATAAACAGTCTGTGATTCCACACTTGTCTGGTCTCACTGGGGCAATTTACTCATGAGTTGCAGAAGTTCCATCAGACTAACGCAGGGAAAGCAAAGGTTCTAGTTCCTCCTTTACTATGCAAATGTCTTGTAAAAGGATTGTGAAACAAACATAGGGTCTCCGGACTGCTACAGAGTCGCAGCTAACAAGGAGCAGCCATCTTGCTCTATTTTGTTTCTCGTTCTATAGCTTTATGCTTCTTTTAAAGAACATACAACTTACTTGGGACTTTAACTGGAAATGCCAGTAACAGAACTTGGAAATTTAGGTAAATGGAAGATACTTTCATAGACTTAAAACCCATCAGTCATCCTAGGCTCTATTTTTTTTTTTACCACTGTTTTACAATCCCATCCTTAGCAATGTTACACTTCTAAGTTAATTGGACTTGAGTGAATTTAGAAGGGTGTAACTCTGATTTGAGTGGCACTGTAAATTATAGTATTAAAGTCTGAATAATAGTTTAGATTGACATTTCCAGCCTGTGGGTCATGAAGTCTCTGGAAGTGAGTCACAAACCAGCCTTCCCCTATGGCTGCTCCTGCTCCGCCTGCTCCTACCTTTGTTTTTAAGACAGGTAGCTGTTGCTTTATTCCTGCCCTGGCTCTGAAAGGGAGGTGGACTTCAGGGCCAGAGGAGGAGGAAAAGGCTGAAGAAAGATGGGGAGTAGGGCTGCATTAAGAGCAGAAGAGTAGGGGGGGGGGGGCACTTCAAGCAACCTTGCTCTCTTCTCCCAGCCTCCTGCACAGCAATCATTAACAGTGACCAATGGCTGGCTGACTGGCAAAGCAGTTTTTAAACTGAATCTTGGGGAAAGCCAACAGGAGATGAAATGTCTCTGGTTCGAGATGACTAATCTCTAAGAGATGAAGGGTTAACTGTTACTTTTCTACATGACAATGAATTAGAGTTGTCCACTGAGATGGTGACAAACAGTCAGGGCAGGCTCCCCCACTAGGCAAACGAGGCAGTTGCCTAGGGCGCCGGCAGGGCGGAGATGGCAAATTCGGCCTTCCCCTAGGCAAATGTCTAGTTTGACACTCCCCCCATGCCTCCTCCTCCCTCCCTTCCCCACCCCATGTCAGTTTCAATACCAGAACCAGCTCTAGCACCCATTCCGGCTATCTAAAGCCCCCCCCCCCCGCCAATCACTTGCTCAATGGGTAAAAACACACCGTGGGGCTGCACTCAGTTTGTCAGAACCAGCGTTCTGAAAGAACGTTCTCTCTGTTGCTGACTCCTCCCCTCTCAACTTCCTTGATGGGAGAGGAGTCAGCGGCAGTGGGGTGGCCTTTTCAGGATGCTTGTCCTTACAGACTGTGAGTGCAGCCCTGTGGCGTGGTTTTACCCATTGGTCAATCAATCAGCAAGGGGGGGGGCTTTAGATAGCTGGAATGAGTGCTAGAGCCGGTTCCGGCATTGAAACTGACATGGAGTGGGAAAGGAAGGGAGGGAGGGGGGAGGCATGGGGGGGAGGTGCGGGGGTGCTATGGGGGGCACCAGGCAGCCAGTCTGCCTAGGGTGCCAAGGGGCATTGGGTCTCCCCTGCAAGCAGTATGGAATGTCTAGCAAAATCTCAAGGCAGCAGGAGGAAAGTTGTGGACTTGACATGCCTGGGAAAATATAGATGCTTATATGAAAATGCTAGAAGTGTCTGAGGTAAAATCAGGCAGTTGGAATGTTTAATGTTGGGGAAAACTATAGACATTGTGGGTATTTCAGAAACTTGGTGGAATGATGAAAATCAGTGGGACGCAGTGATTTCTGAATATAAATTATATCAAAAGGATAGGGAGGGAAGGGTTGGAGGTGGGGTGGCTCCATATGTCAGAGAGGGTATACAGTTCAGTAAGATTGAGAAGGTAAGAGAATTAGATTTCTTTCTAGAAATGCTTTGGATTGAAATAGTGGGCCCAAAAGGAAGCTTAACTCTGGGAGTTTGTTTTGCCCACCAGATCAAAAGACAGAGGATGATTATAAAATGATGAAAGAATTAAACATAGTGGCTAGACATAAAAACTGCACCATAAAAGGTGATTTTAACTACCTGCACATTGATTGGGTCAATATGCATTCAGGTTGGGAGAAAGACATTGAGTTTCTAGATACTCTCAATGACTGTGCCATGGAGAAGATGATTACAGAAACTACCAGTGGAGAGGCGATCCTGGACTTGGTCCTAAGTAATGCCCAAGACCTGGTGAGAGATGTAAATGCGATTGCACCGTTTGGGAGCAGTGACCATAATGTTGTTGATTCAACCATTTGTATAAATAGGGAGTTGCCCCAAAAGACCAACACAACCACCATTAGCTTTAAAACGGATAACTTCTCTGAGATGAGTAGGCATGTGAAGAGGAAACTGAAAGGAAAGATAAAAAGGTCAAAACCCTTGGGGAAGCTTGGAGACTATTCAAAACTACAATCCTAGAACCTCAAATAAAATATATACTGCAAGTCAGGAAAGGCACAAAAAGGTTTAGAAAAAGGCCTGCATGGTTAACAAACAAAGTAATGGAAGCTGTAAAAGGTAAGAAAGATCCCTTTAAGCAGTAGAAAGCTGATCCAAGTGAGGTTAATAAAAGGGAACACAGGCTGTGGCAAATAAAATGCAAGTCTATGATCAGGCAGGCAAAAAGGAACTATGAGGAGCATATTGCAAAAAACATAAAGACCAATAATAAAAATTTCTTCAAATACATTAGAAGAAGGAAACCAGCTAGAGAGGCAGTGGGACCCCTTGGATGACCAAGGGCTAAAAGGATTATGAAAGATAGGGAAATGACTGAGAAGCTGAACACATTTTTTACTTCCATATTCATTGTGGAAGACGAGAAGTGTTTGCCCACGTCAGAACCACTGGTTTCAGGAGGAGTGTTGAAAGACCTGATTCAGATTGAGGTGATGAGAGAGGAGGTCCTACAACTGATAGACAATTTAAAAACAGATAAAACACCAGGCCTGGACACATACATCCAAGAGTTCTGAAGGAACTCAAATGTGAACTTTTGGATCTGCTAACAAAAATCTGCCTCCATTCCTGAGGACTGGAAGGTAGCTAATGCCCCCCTATCTTTAAAAAAGGTTCCAGAGGAGATCTGGGAAATTACGGGCCAGTCAGTCTGACTTCAATACCACAAAAGTTGGTGGAAACCATTATTAAAGAGAGAATTAGCAGGCACATTGATGAACAAAAGATATGAGGAAGATTCAGCATGGATTCTGTAAAGGAAGATCTTGTCTCACTAACCTGTTAGAGTTCTTTGAGGGGGTGAACAAACATGTGGACAAAGGGGACCCCATAGATGTTGTTTACCTTGACTTCCAGAAAGTTTTTGATAAAGTTCTTCATCAAAGGTTCCTAATTAAGATCAATAGTCATGGGGTAAAAGGACAAGTCCTCTTCTGGATCAAAAACTTGCTCATTAATAGAAAGCAGAGAGTGAGTCAAAGTCAAAGTATTTTATTGTTGTAGTCATAGGCCATAACAACCCAGCAAAACTCCCAAAGTATACAGTTTGCTTCTAACCATAAAAATTAAAACATAAAAAATACATAGCAAAATACAGTACTATGAATAAGATTTAAAACATATATAATAAAACAACATGATAGAATGAGACTATAACTTGACCAAAATATTTTTATGGGTTGCTGTAATTATCTTCTTCCTTATTTTTATTACTAAAAAGATTAAAGTAGCCACCTTAAGGGTAACATCTGCAATGGCATCAGCCAATACAAATTTAATACATTCCTCTTCTGATCTAAACTTCGTGAGAAATTTATTCAGCAGTTTATTTCGTATGGGCCCATTAAATGGACATGATAGAATACAATGAACAATATCTTTTATCTGATTGGTACCACAGGAACAAGCATGCTGGTCCACAGGTATTTTTTGAAATCTACCCTGAATGTATAAGGATGGGATTGTTTGGAAACAGGCTTGGGTAAATGCCTTTCTTAAAGGGGCATTTGAGAGGTCAGCTAGATAGCAGGAAAAGGATTTATTGTTCTTGTACTGGGGATACCAGACAGAGAATTTAGATTGATGGATCAGATTGATGTCGCAAAGGGTGTTCTTTTCAAAAATGGTACTGCAGTTTACTTGGGTTCCAGCCAGAGAGTGAGTATAAATGGGAAATTTTTGCAGTAGAGTGTGATAAGCAGTGGGGTGTCATAGGGCTTCATACTGGGTCTGGTGCTTTTTAACTTGTTCATTAACGATTTGGAGTTGAGAATAAGCAGTGAAGTTACTAAATTTGTGGATGACGCTAAATTGTTCAGGGTGGTAAGAACCAGAGAGGATTGTGAGGCACTCCAAAGGGATCTGTCGAGGCTGGGCAAATGGGCATCAATGTGACAAATGAGGTTCAATGTGGCCAAGTGCAAAGTAATGCACATTGGGGCCAAAAGTTCTAACTATAAAAAACATGTTGATGGGGTGTAAACTGGCAGAGACTGACCAAAAGAGAGATCTTGGGGTCATGGTAGATAACTTGTTAAAAATGTCAAGACAGTGTGTGACTGCAATAAAAAAGGCCAACGCTATGCTGGGAATTTTAGAAAGGGAATTGAAAACAAATCAACCAGTATCATAATGCTAAATGCATAAATCGATGGTGCAGTCTCATTTGGAATACTGTGTACAATTCTGGTCACCACACCCCAAAAAAGATATAGCATTGGAAAAAGTCCAGAAATGGGCAACTGGAATGATTAAAGGGTTGGAACACTTTCCCTATGAAGAAAGGTTAAAATGCTTGGGGCTCTTTAGCTTGGAGAAACATTGACTGAAGAGTGACATGATATAGGTTTACAAGATTATGCATGGGATAGAGAAAGTAGAGAAATAAATATTTTCTCCCTTTCTCACAATACAAGAACTTGTGGACACTCAATGAAATTGCTGAGCCAGTCGGGTTAGAACAGATAAAAGGAAGTACTTATTCTTCCAAAGGGTGATTAGCACATGAAATTCACTGCCACAAGAGGTGGTGGCAGCTGCAAGCATAGACAGCTTCAAGAAGGGTTTGGATAAAGATATGGAGCAGAATTCCATCAGTGGCTATTAGCCACAGCTTAGTGTTGGAACTCTCTGTCTGGGGCAGTGATGTTCTGTATTCTTGGTGCTTGGGCAGTGTGAGGGCTTCTACTGTCCTGGCCCCATTGATGGACCCCTGATGGCACCGGGGTGGGGGGGTTGGCCACTGTGTGACACAGAATGTTGAACTGGATGGGCCATTGGCCTGATCCAACATTGCTTCTCTGATATTCTTATGCTCTTACTTACACTGCAGACTATTTGTTTATATTGTACAAAAAAGCACTGTATGCAACAGATGGCAAAGGCTACCTAGGATGCCCAATGTACACATATCTGCATGTGTGTATGCAATAAAGCAAAGCAGATATTCCATTAACTTATACAATGTTGTTGCCACATTGATTTACTTTATTTTGTTCGTGTTTGCATTTGCTAATGTGTCTGTAGTTTGACATTGTGTGTGGGGGGAAGTGCAGACTGGCAGCTTGGAATGGCAGCCTCCCATCCCGGAAGAAATCCAGCAGAGGAGAAAGCACCCTGGGGTGATCAGACTGTGTGTGGTCCACTGCTGGGACAGGGACAGGCTGCATGTACTCTGGAGGAGTGGTCAGATCACTCAAGCACTTCAGCAGCTCTTCCCAGGTGTTCCCTGGCTGTTCAGATGGCTGAGAAAGGCAGCAGGGAAGCGCTGTGGAGATTTGCTACCACTTAAGAAGTGGTAGCTTTTTAAGCCGCTTCAAAGACTTTGGAGGACGGGGTGAGTATGGGAGTGGGATGGTTGCCAGATGTGCATGTCTGAATGTTCTTTTTTCATCGGTCTGGGGGCTGTCCCTGTGTCGCCTCAAAGTGGCCATCCGGACCCAGACTAGGGGTTCGGTCAGACATACCATTTAAAGTGAGACAGAAGAGCCTTTTTCCGGACCGGGGCAGAAAAATCCGACGTGGCGGTGTTCACACGAACGGTCGTATAAAGGGTTGGTCCTGTTAGTGAAAAGCAGTTGATCGATCACACGAAAAGCTTTGCCGTGCATCAATGCTGTGGGGTTTGTGCGCGCACACCGTTGCATCGCGGCAGTGTCCCGCTTTTCAGCGATCACACGTTGGATTGTGTGTTGGGTTTTCCTTCCGAGCATGCACAGGAATCAACCTAACGTCGTGGATGAACCGCTCACTAAGATGTGCACTGATCTCGCTCAAAATGCCTTTTGCAGACGGCAATTAGACTTTGTGCTGTGCCCTTCCGCTTCATGCAGAGATCTGATTGGTTGAATGGGCCCGCTTTGAAACACTGTCAGAATTTCCCCACTCGCATGTATTGTGTATGGGCAGGCGCCAGGCTTCTCGCCTAAATTTGAAAGATGGAGCTGGAAATCTTGGCTACTGTGCTCGGTCTGTTGTCCGAGACATTTTCTGTGATTTTCACAGTTATGCTGGCTGTATACAATGGTCTGGATGAGCCAGCGAGTGCAAGGAGAGTGAGGTTATCGACTGCCTGCAGCTGCCTACAAAGGCGGCGTAGACGGCTTAGGCAGCTCGCCCAACATCGTAGCGCCAACGTTGCTAATAGTTGCCGACTCGCAGCGCTGACATGTCACCGGAGATGGTGGACCTACCCACGGTCCACGGAGTGGTGGCGTGTCTTTGCAACATATGTGTGGGAGGATGAGCAGTGGATACTCAACTTTAGGATGTCCAGGTAACAGTTGACCACTCGAGATTGACACGCGCCGCTATCAGTGCCCTTCCCTCGGGTCCCCACAGTTATGATTCCATCCCCAATGTCTCGGAGTATCGTGATGCTGCATGCATTAAAGGATTACTCCACCACCCCAGGGTTGGTCTGCTCCCAATGTCCCACCCCATCCTGGTGGACTCAGTGCTGACGCTCAGCTGTGCACTGATGTCCAATGAAAGGGATCTGTCTCTGCAGTGCTGCACGATTGCAGAGAAACCAGGAAGCACACAACATGACGACTCACGCTGGGGTGTGAGAAAGCGTTTAATATGATTTCTGGAAGGATGGGCTGTGGAGGAGCCACTGATGTCATGGGATAAAGGTCTACACTTACAGCGGCTTCCACTACCTGGAAAGTCCTTCAAGCTAAAAGACAGATGCTAGGAAAGGAGAATGGGTGCTGGTGAATGCTGGTATGAATGATCTTCCATGGGACCTATGGCCATCACAATGTAAGCCACCGCACTCCTTTTTTAAGCCTTCCCTCCATTTGTGAAAATGATGGATGGGTTTCTTTCCTTCGTGGAACCTACAGGTTTACTCCAGGGGCAGATGTTTTTCAAGCTTCATGACTTGTCTTGAAGGAGTCAATTCCTGGCAATGTAAAAATCAGTTGCCCCCAGTTCACGTCTCCCCCGCACAGGTTCCAAAGGGTGATTTATGCCGTGTTAACCCTGGGAGTATTTCTTCATGGTGAATGATGTGCTGGCCATCAAACATTCCCCCCACCTGCTCTCTAAAGGGTGGGTATGGTTTCAGTTTTGTGAAGGAACTGCACATGTATGGGGAAAGGTGGATCACCACCACGTGCTTAATGACTGGTGTGAGGGGAGCAGCGAGATGCCATCATAAGGGATCTCGTTTAAGAATGCTTGAGTGGGTCAGAGATCCATTTGACCATGCTCAACGATGAACCTGAAGAAACTAAATGCCATGTGTTGTTTGCAGGGGAACATTTGCGTGGCTGGTCCGCTGCCTGAGACCAAGATTGGAGCGGCAGACTACGTGCATGTGGCAGCCAGTCCCTGTTAAGAAAAGGGTTGCTATTGCGATCTGGTGGCTGGCCAAAACCACAAACTACAGGCTGGTGGGAAACCAATTTGGCCTGCCTTGCTCGATGGTGGCAGGCATCGTGCAAGAGGTCACACAGGCTATGGAGGAGGATCTGCTTGACCGTGCAGTCTACCTTGGTTCTCACGATCGGGTGTGCCGTGGGTCATGTTGTTTGGGAGATGTTGGGAAGGGTGATTAGGGAGATGGTGCACACAGTATTACAATGAGGGTTGGCCGAAATGCTACAATAATGAGAGGAGAGGTTTCACAGCCCTCATGGTTTTGATGGTGTGACACTGAGTGCAGATTCATTTCTTGTAGAAATTAGTCCACAGATGTCTCCCTTGTGTCGGCCACCTATCAAAGTGATCTTCCAGAAACACGTGCTCCAGCACTCCCATCATGACGGCCATGTGCAATGTGTGGGATAGTCAAACCTCACATTTACATTGAGCTTGGGGGAGAGTTGTTTCCTCCTGATAGATGATAAAAGGATCTCTTTTTGAGGACGGAAAAAGCTTTGGGTGTTTGGGCGGCCTCTGGTAGCTCACAACTTCCCCCCCACACACACACAGATTATGCAAGCTTTCGCGGCGATGAGTTTCCCAAATTGCGTGGGTGCCCTGGATGGGTGTCATTTACCAATCCGCGCCCCGCCCAGACTTGCAGACGACTACATCAATCGGAAACGTTTCTACTCCATTCTTCTTCAGGGCACAGTGGACCACACCGGTCGCTTCACGGATGTGGTGATAGGTTACAGTGGCAAGTGCCATGATGCCTATGTTCTATGGTGCTCCAACCTGATAGACCTGATGGATTCTGGTGATTGGGTTCCTGGCAATCCCATGGTGACAATCCAGAATGTGCAGGTTCCTCCTCTGATCCTGGCTGACGCAGCCTACCCTCTGAGATGCTGGCTAATGATGCCTTACACTGGGCACCTGACACCAGAGCAGGCTAGGTACAACGCGGCGCATAACAAATGCAGAAATGTCGTGGAAAGTGCCTTCAGAAGGTTGAAAGCACGATGGCGTTGCCTGAACTCGGAGATCCCCATGGACATTAGCAATGTTAATGCTATAGTTGTCTCCTGCGTCATCTTACACAACATCTGTGACGCGAGAGGCCATGATGCTGTGATGCTCCCAGAAGACACCCTTCCAGTGGTAGTTCAGGATGATGATGAAGGAGTGGACGACCATGTGGATGAGCGGCAGCTGGAGATGGGTCATGCTGTACGTGCAGCGCTAACCGCACACTTTCAGTGTGTGCGTAGGCACGCGCCTTGACATGCCTTGCAATACAGCATGGATTGTGGCTTCATGGAGTTGACACTGAACGCCTACGGATGTGCCATGTCGCCCAGCATCCCAACGTCATTGCAAACTATGAGCTACAAGCGGGTGAGGCATGCCTGTCACCAAGATTGGTTTTTAGCTTCTCTTTGCTGTTGTGATCCTTCCCCAATCCTCACTTGTCCCAATCCCCAGGTTTTACAAGTGTTTATTAAAATAAGTTGATATTTTGGCTCAGCTTGCTGTCAATCTCGCTTTGCATGTTTCAATGTTTCCTTGGAGGTTTCAAATTTCCTGTATTGCCAATTTATCGTGTCCCAGAGTCCACAAACCTCCCTTTTCCCCCTGTCAATGTGGACCCTTAAGCTGTCTACTCCCTCTTTACCACCCAATCTAATCTAATCCTGGGAGCTCTCAAGCCACCATTTGCACTATCATCCTGACCATGGTGATCGTTAATCTCCCCTTTCCCAATGAAAATGCATTCCTTGAGTCTGTCAATGTTCCCTTTGGCTCAGCTTTCTACTCACAGGTAATGCTGCCAATGAGGTCTTGGGGAGGAGAGAGGGGAGGCTCTGCGGTGACCATAAGGGCTGGACTTCTGCAGTAGCCAACAGCGAGTTCATTGGTGGCACCTAATTGGGTGCATGTGACTGACCAATGAACAGGCTAGATCTGTGGAACTCTGGTGTTACTGCCCAGATGAAATGGTTCCGGGGGTGGCTCCAAAATGACTGTTGGGGAGAAGAATAGGGGGGAAGTCCTTCCATGGTGGATTCCATGTTCACTGCTGAAAAACGCTCGCCTGGACAGCTCCCTGCGGTGCTGAAAAGCGTTCGCATGGGCAGCCCCTTGTGGCGCGACTTCTTACGCTCCATGGCCGAGATGGGCGTCATGTGAGACGATGGGAAAGCAGCAATATTCGATTGGTAAAAGCAATACAATTGATCACAGTATAAAAGCATACATTCACATTAGAATCCAAGATTACAAGTTAAATTCATATTTTATTCTATATCTATTCTAATACATTGCAATTCCTTACTACTATCGAATTTTAATTTTGTCTCCCCCCCCCCCCCTTGAAAGATTCCTTATGCTGGGGTTTGGAGAGGTTCTTCTTCAATGTATAGGTCTTGTCTTCATCATCACAGAGGGCATAGGCATTGTCTTCATCAGTTGATGAGCTGGTGGCCACCATTAGAAGATGATTGGCCTGGGGATTCCGGTACTCCTGGGGAGGGGAAGGTATGACGGTGGGAGCAGGCAGAATTATAAGCGAAGGAAGCCGAGACATGATAGCGCTCGACCACCTTCCAGCCTGCGTCCCATCCCGAAGGTGACAGGTAGTGGGGCCAGGCGAATTTACTCGCCTCCGTCACTGGTGTTATGTAATGCCAGGTCCATTAATAATATGACCGCTATCCTTTGGGAATTCCTGCTGGAGCAGGATGTGGACCTGGCATGCGTGACCGAGACCTGGGTGCGGGATGGGGAGACCGTGGCTCTCTCCCAGATGGCCCCCCCAGGATACTCGGTCTTTCACCAGTCCTGGATTAGCGGGTGGGGGGAGGAGTGGCACCATTCATACGAGAGGCTTACTCCTTTAGGGCTCTCCCTGCCCCGGAGATCCCGGGTATGGAATGTGCTGGCCTGATGTGGGATGTTGGGGAGGGGTTGGCGATCTGGCTGGTGTACCGACCACCTAAGGCACTGGCTGGCGCCTTACCATCCCTGATGGAGGCCGCGGCGGGCTGGGCGTTGGAGTACCCAAGGCTATTGGTCTTGGGTGACTTCAATGTTCACGCCGACGGCGCGGCCTCCAGTCAGGCGATGGACCTAGTGTCATCCATGGCGACACTAGGACTCTCCCAGGTTGTTACAACGCCCATTCATCAGGCGGGACACATGTTAGACCTGGTCTTTGCGGCGGGAGTATTAGTGAACGGCATTGCAACGGAAGCAGTGCCATGGTCGGATCACTATGCCCTCAAGGCTCGTATGGATGTGTCACCCCAAACCTGTTTAGGCAGAGAGCGTATTTTAGCTCACCCATGGAGCTTGATGGACCAGAATGGTTCCTAACGGTCCTGTGGGATACCTGGCCCACTGGCAATTCCCTGGATAATCTGGTAGAGTCCTGGAACGATGGACTCTCCAGAGCCATCGAGGTGATCACACCTAGGCGCCCTCTGCGTCCCCGCTTGAAGCCGTCGCCCTGGTTTAACCAGGAGCTGCGGCAATTAAAGCAGGGACTCAGATGACTGGAGAGGCAATGGCGGCATACTCGAGATGAAGTGATCTGAACATCTTATAGAGAGAGTTTGAGGGCCTATGAGATGGCAATCAAAACCTCAAAGAAAGCATACTTTGCGGCTAAGATTGTGTCCGCAACATCGCACCCGGCACAATTGTTTGATATAATTCAAGGTCTTACAATGCTGCCACAAGGCAGACCAAATTCTATTGAATTGGAAATAGGCTGTGAGGCTTTTGTGAAATTTTTTGCGGACAAGATCGCGTCACTCCGCCTCGACCTCCCTGCCAGATTTGAGACAGTTAGTGAAACCGAGGCCCCAAGCCTGTCTTCGGATTGTATTCTGGATGGTTTCAGTCCCCTCAGCCTGGAGGAAGTTGACAGGATCCTCTTATCTGTTCGCCCAACAACTTGTAAATTGGACCCATGCCCCTCCTGGCTTATTAAATCTTGCCGGAGGGACCTCAGATATCCTGTACGGGGTATCATAAATAGATCCCTGATGGAAGGGCACTTTCCAACACCGCTTAAAGAGGCGGTGGTCTGTCCCCTCCTAAAAAAAATCTTTAGACCTGGCCCAATTGGCACACTACCGACCGGTCTCAAATTTGCCCTTCCGTCCTTGACCCACTTCAGTCCGGCTTTCGCCCGGGCCATGGGACAGAGACGGTGTTGGTTGCCCTGGTAGATGACCTTCAACGGCATCTGGATCAGGGTGGCTCAGCAGTGCTGATGTTGTTGGACCTATCGGCTGTGTTCGATACGGTCGACCATCGGTTACTGACTTGCCGCCTTGCCGACGCGGGGATTCAGGGGTTGGCCTTACAGTGACTTTCCTCTTTCTTTGAAGGTCGAAGACAAAGGGTCATGATTGGGGGGGAGCTATCCCGGAGGCGCACACTTGATTGTGGGGTGCCTCAAGGGGCGGTTCTCTCCCTGATGTTATTCAACATCTATATGCGTCCCCTTGCCCAGATTGCCCGAAGGTATGGGCTGGGGTGTCATCAGTATGCTGATGACACCCAGCTCTATCTGCTTATGGACGGCTGACCGGTCTGCGCCCCTGAAAATCTGGATCGGGCATTACAGGTCGTGGCTGAGTGGCTCAGACTGAGTGGACTGAGGCTAAATCCAGCGAAGACAGAGGTCCTTTGCTTGGGTCGTCGGGGACCGGGGGGGGGGGAGAAATCCCCCTGCCAGTTTTTGGCAGTGCGCCGTTGATAGTGGCGAACAGGGTCAAGAGCCTGGGGGTACTATTGGAGCCCGCCTTAAAGATGGAGGCTCAAATAGCAGCCATTGCCAAGTCTGCGTTTTTTCATCTTAGGCGGGCAAGGCAGTTGGCTCCCTTCCTGGATAGCGACGATCTAGCAACAGTGATCCATGCTACGGTCACCTCGAGGTTGGACTGCTGCAATGCCCTCTACATGGGGCTGCCCCTGTGCCGAAGTCGGAAATTTCAGTTGGTGCAGAATGCCGCGGCCCGGCTGTTATTGGGGCTCCCAAGATGGGAGCACATTTGGCCGGGTCTTCAGGTTCTGCACTGGCTGCCAATAATATACCGAGTCCGGTACAAGGTTTTGGTCAATACCTTTAAAGCCCTATATGGCCTAGAACCTGCCTACCTGAAGGACCGTCTCTCCCCACATGTTCCCCAGAGAGTACTGAGACCGGGAACCCAAAATCTTCTCGTTATCCCTGGGCCAAAAGAAGCCTGCCTAAAATCTACTAGGGACAGGGCCTTCTCTGTTATGGCTCCTACATGGTGGAACCAGCTGCCGGAGGAGGTGAAGGCCCTGTGGGACCTTGTTCAGTTCCGCAGGGCCTGTAAGACAACCCTCTTCTGGCTAGCTTACACCTAACTGACATAGGAAATTAAATGTAGCTCTATCAGATTCTTGCTATGCATACTGCCGCAATGCTTAATGTTTTAATGTTTTAAATGTTTTGAATGTTTTAAATGTTTAAATATCTTAAATAGCTAACTTAAAATTTGATGTTTGATTTACCTGTTGTAAGCCGCCCTGAGCCACCTTGGTGGGAAGGGCAGGATATAAATCATAAATAAATAAAAATAAAAAATGTACCTATTCAGTAAACAAGAGTCCTGATGAGGGTGAAATATAAAAATGTCCATTGGAGGCCCTTAGTCATCTCACCCCGCCCCCCCTTGTAGGGAAGAATATCCAGGATTGAAGCCAAAATTTCCTCAGAGACTGCTCAGTGCAGAGTTCTCCGAGTCTGATCGGGTCTTTCCGCCGCCCTCAGTCTTAGGCCCGCATGGCTTAGTGATGCCCTATCATTAGGGGGCTCCCATACATACATGCAAACAGTAACAAGCTGAGGGATTCTGGGTAAAATGTACATGCTTTCTTGTACGTGATTTACCTATTTTCCTCACGCACACATAACAATAACTACAATATCTTTCAACATTTCAGTTCTAGGGTTACATTTTCCATTGCATTGGTCACACACTCTAATTTAAAAGTACATTACTTGGCATACTTCATGCACTATTTCATGCGGAAGGTCATGTTTCCGGGAGTCACCGGCCACTGAGCTAACAGACTGAACCAGGGAGTATGGCTCTTCCTGGGTAGCCTCTCCCCTCCCCTTGCACTGGGTTCGGGGAAGTTAGCCCAGTGCGCCACTTTCTCCTTTTAAAACTAGAGCCTTTGTGGCTCTGGAGGGCCGACCATAAAGCTGGGTTCTCTTTTAGGGCCTATTTGGAATCCCTCCCTGTCGAGGAGGGGGGGATTCCCCCTTTACATGGTGAAAGATAGAACATTCCACTTCTCAACCCGTCCTGTCACTCCACATAGGGTCCATCCCTCAACCAGACTGTTTTTGTTGGAAGGGGGGGGGGGTCCGTGTAGTCTAGTGTTACATACTTCCTGCCCATGTGCAGACATTACCAGCATCTACTAGATGTATCTGGAATGTGGGCTGGATAATGCTAATGAATTCATGCAAGGCATGCTGGTACATATATTTCATAAAATATTCATAACCATGATCATAAATCTAGACAGGTCACTTGTTTTGGACCTCAAGTCATGCTGGACTGCTGCTGTTTAGGTAAGGGCTCTTTCCCTTTTTGGGGTAACTTGTGACACATAGACCTAACCGCCTATGGGGTTAAAGGATCATGGGCCCTTCGAGAGGGGTTGCTCAAGCTTGGGGCGGACTGCTCCGAACCCAGTTTGCAAGAGCAGGGGCTCTCCCTCCTTGCTTCTGTTCTTGGTGACTCCGTGATGACATCACATTTACACACCTCAAGAAATACGCACTGCAAAGGTGACAACAGATAAGACTCACACTCCTCGGTTCGGACAACACAACTACCTCAAAGCTGGCCCTTTTTAGGGCTGGCACACATCTCTTGTTGAAAAATAGACTCACAACTATATAGGCACAGCCATGAGTGTCTGAAGGTGAGATTTTGAACATGTCTCCCTCCCGGGAGATGGCACCCCTCAACCTGACACGTCATGATTCTTAATCGGCGCTGCTTCCCACTGGTGGGTGAGGCGATTTACGAGGAAACTATGGAAGGGGTTGTGCGCTAGGGTTCGAGGAGGAGGACCTATGCAGATTTTTCCTCTTCACATAAGACAAGACATGTTAATTGGTAGTCACTGCAACTTAGTAGAACCTTGCGTAGTTTGACTTTGCTCGGAGAGGGTGGGCCAAGTCATTCTTCCCTGTTCAGGGGCTCGCGTGCCAGTCAGACTCTGGGTACCCTTGCAGTTTGGCATCTGGGGAGACTCTGTTCTGGCCCTTTGAGACCCTGGAGGTGCGGAACTTTTAGAAGGGGCACTCATGCTCCGGGGGGCAAGTGTCACTGCCTGCCCTCTTTTAATCCTCAGGGCTGCTGGTCTGCCCAACCTTTTTGGAGAAAAATATATCTGAAAAAAAACCCAAAAAAACAGAACTCTCTTTCCTGGCTTCATTCGTTCTTATGCGTCGGGTTGGAGCATGTGCTATGGTCATGCAAATGAGCCAAAATCGAGGCAGGCTGGGAACGAGGGGCAAATGACGATCTTATCGAAAAGAAACATACACACATTCATTGCTTCAAGAAGGAGGTATACACTTAGGGTCTATAGCCTTGTGAAAACATGCTGCGCGGAGAATGCTGTCAGTACAGGACCCTCGCTCAGACTTGAAAGCTAGTTGGTAGACAAGGGCTGGTCATGGAAAGTCGCTGTGCCAAGCTTCCTGGTTCGGTACCCTATATCCATTCTGGGTCCCTTCTGCAGTTATGTGAGCAAGGGCTGCACTCCCAGATGGCTCTTTGGGTCAGAACAAACTCACTGCCAGGTTCCCTGAATTGGCACTTTTGGCTGCAACTTCTTTCCCTCTCCAGATCCCTCTAATACCGCAGGATCATGGATCACTAGGGAAGAAGTTGGGTTGACTGCCAGATTACTGGGTGGCTCAAAGGGCCAAGACAGTTTCTGCCAAGGTGTCAACTCCGGACCCTGCAATAATGAATTGCTTGCTGGATGCTGGTGCTCCAAAGACGCTATAAGAGTCTAAACGCAGCAATTCTTACTGCTAGGGTATCTGGATCCTGTCACAACATCCTGGGGCTTTTAAGCCTTCCTTTTACTCAGTAAAATATAGACCTTGAACTTGCAATAATTGGCGAATGGGAGTGGACTCCATTCCCCATCTTTCCTTGTGCCCTGGCTTCAGGTTGGAGCATGTGCAGAGTGGGACCATGCAAATGCCTCAAGCCTGCGGCTGTCTGGGAGCAAGACTGCAAGGAATTTCATTTCAATTAAGACATATGTTTTGGGGGTGGAAAAAAAGATAGAAAAGAATGGGGACTTCTTTTAACCAGGAGTGAAATTCATAGTTATAAGGAACCCACGTCGCTCTGGTCTCCTGATGACCATGCGGCTAGTCGCCATAGCCGGGTCAACAGAAAAAGACTGCCTATTTTCGCTGTTCTGGCTGGATCTTACGGCCACTCTCGTCCCTTCTGCAATTATGCAGAGAAGGGCTGCATTACCAGGGGCTTAAAAGGTCAGATGCGTTTCCTTAGTCAAATCCTGCAGACTCTTGTTGGCTCAATGGGTTAGAACAGAGTCTTTCCAGGTGCCAATTTGGAGCGCCCGGAAATGATTATTTGTTGTGTGTTGGCTCCATGATCCAACACCTTCTAAACTGCCTGGGCCTTTGGAGTTTGTCTCGTTCTTGCGGACATACTCTCTGGTTCGGACCCATAACTCTAGGGCTCTTCAGCCCTCCTTTATTACAGTAAAAGAAAGAAAAACTAAAAGTTTCTCTGTGGTGCTCAGTCCAATAGGGGTAACCTTGAACTTGCAAGAATTGCTGAATGGGAGACGGACTCCATTTCCCATCTTTCCTTGCGCCCTGGCTTCAGGTTGGAGCATGTGCAGAGTGGGATCATGCAAACGCCTCAAGCCTGCGGCTGATTGGGAGCGGCGAAACAATGGTCTTCCTCCCAAAAAACCCCCTCTGCTTGGGGTGGGAGTAAGGAGGAGGAACTTCCCAAAACCTTTAGGCAAGGTAGGGAAATACTTGGAAAGGAACCCACCTGACTTTGGCCTTCTTATGACCTTACAGTCAGTCGATAGGACAGGGTCACCAGAGGAACGCTGTGGAATTTAGGCAATGACCAGACTGGTCCCTTATGCAGTTATGCATTTAGGGCTGCAGGGTCTCAAAGGGTCTGATCCAAATCCTTCATCAGACGGAAATGTCCGTTGTGTGTTGTCTCTGTGATCCATCACTTCTAAACTGCCTGGGCCTTTGGAGTTTGTCTCCTTCTTGCTGACATACTCTCTGGTTCGGACCCATAACTCTAGGGCTCTTTAGCCTTTCCTTATTTCAGTAAAAGACTGAAACTAAAAGCTAAAGAAAACACAGACCAAAAATTGACCTTCAATGAAAGCTTTGGGGAGGAGATGTAATTATTATACTTTCTCCTGTGTCAGGGAAGAGTATTTCCATGCTTGCAGGTTTACTGCTTCCCATTCTCCATTGTCACTTCTAGCCCATTTCTCTGAGTCTAGAGAGTGCAGGACTTCATTAGGTCCTGTTTGTAATCCTGGCAGGATGATGGGATGTACATAAAGGAAACTGTTTGCATAAATTAATAAAAGGAGAAGTCTTGATTCCTGGGTCTCAGCCATGAAAGAGGTATTTACCAGAGTCCACCATGCTTCTAGTTCCAGTTCCAAGGTTGAAATTTTGGGTGTGAGTACTTGCTTTATCTCTACAGGAGCATGTCCCTCCACTGACTGTCTAATTATTCCCATAGCCATGGCTACATTCATGGATTGGGCTTTAGTGCATGCCATTGCCAAAGACATATTAACCTGTAGAGACTATGTGCCTCTTAATAAGAGTCCAAAGTATTCTTCAATTTGTCTTTCCCAATTAACCAAGATAGAGCTGATGGAATGCTACCCATCATTGAAGCCATGCTTCCCAGCCGTTTTTGCTGGGTTCCAAGTATGGAGCGCATTGTGGTAGTCTCTCTGTGGTGCTCAGTGCAATAATGCTAACCCTAATTTATTTTAATGACATCTGTGGCTGGATTAGAACCTACTCCCGCATGTGTCTTTTCATTACATGTGAACCAATTGCATATGAGCTCGCGTCTGATGGAGTCTCATTGTTAGGTTTTAGTGGGTTAAATTGCAGTTGTGTGGGTGCAGATGTTCCTATAGTCAATGTATAGTTCCCTTCCTTAAAGTGAAGGTTTGCAGTAAAAGCTCCCAATTTAGCATACTTCGTGGCTGCCACCTGCTTCTCATGGCACAGGTTGTCTATTTTTAAAAACCAGTCTGGAGGACCTTGTTTCTCTAGTTGTGTCTTAGTAACTATCCAATTCTGGTCCTTCCATGCGGTTATATTGTATCGGAATATCTCTCCTGTGGCCGAGCTTATGGAGAGAGCTACCTCTTTTTCTTCTCTAGAGCCAACTGATATCATAATTTTAAAGGGATCCCCTTCCTTCCGTACCGCGGTCGACACAATGGCTATGTCACAGTATGGCCCCATATCCTCTGTAAACCCTTTAGAGGCTGGACTGATGTTTGGGGTTGTCTTTTGAGATGTCGGCAGTCCGCGTGGGCCTTTTGGGACATACGCACAGTTCATTGCTACCAAAGGTCTTAGTGTATCTTCATGAGAGAAGCAATACAACTGCTGAGTTATTATTCTGGTTCCTACACATAATGAAATCACATTTGGGGGTCTGACCCATTCCTCGTCACAACCACGAATGTCGTAACTGCTAACGGGGAGTCTGCTGTCATTGTCTCTGTAGCTAGACTTAATTATTCTGCACAGCATGAGTTCCTTGGGATACAGACACTTATCCCAATCCATGCCTGTTGACTTGACTAGTTTACGCAGTCCTCTTTAATGGTCCGGTTAGTCTGTTTGATTGCTTTGGATGCTTGTGGGTGTCTCGCAATATGGAAGCGCCGCTCTACCCCTAAGGCTTTGCAAAGTTCTTTGGTTACCTCCCCAATGAAACGCGAGCCTAAATCTGAGTCCATGACTCGAGGGATCCCCCAGAGAGTCCAAATGTGTTTAAACAGAAATTTTGCTGTGGTGAGGGTTCGTGGCACTTTTCCTGAACCTTGTCCAGGTTTTAAGGACTTGATTTATGTGCTGCCCAGAGCTGATCTGTTAATTGCCCAGCTGTACGGTCTTCTACGTGTGTGGATGCATGTACAGTGAGTGTGCGTGTGTGCACAGTGTTTTAAGAAAAGAGAAAAAAAGGGGAAGGGTTCTCTATGTTCTGTAAGGAGCATTTCCTTACATTGCGGTATCTGGAAAGTCCGGTATCTGGTCTTGTTGTCCTCAGTCTAAGAGGAGCGCATAGGCAGACAGTGTTGGTCCTCGAAGCACTCCCTGAATTTGATATACAGTTCTCTGTATGGTTTTTGTCACGCTTTGGCTTGGCCTGCCCCCCCTTTTCATAGAGGGTGGAGTTCTCAATCTCTGCGACTTAGTGAGGGCCCATGCCATGCCCACTCACAACAACAGCTTTAATGTAGATGTTTAAATTAAAACCTACCACGAAATGGCAGGTTCAGGAGCCTTTATTTTAAAAAAAACCAGCACAATCGCAGATTTCAATTTAGGCCAAACCCTGCATGAACTGTGGAGAAACGACACCAACCAGGGCGTATGGTTCTTCCTGGGTAGACTCTCTTTAGCATTGCCATGGCATGACATTAGAGGAATCTTAAGATCGTTTTGCCAATAACTTAGTCATGATTGCTCTATAGCCAATGTACTTTTGATAGCCAACCTCAGCATGACATTTCAGTTTGGTGGCGTGTAGGGGGTTTTCCTTTTAGGGGCACGCCTGGAGCGTTGACTGTTGCCACTAATGCTGGAGTCCTTAGGGGACCCTGGCTCTCGGGCAGCATCACCCACAGAGGCCCCTCTCAAATCACCATCACCCACCCTGCTCAAGGTGGCATCATTTCCAGTGAAGTGCTGTTATCAACTGGACCAAGGGAACCAAGGTCTTCGAGATGTCCCCCATGGTGGTGACTGCAGCCTTCATAAAGCCTTCCATGGTTTCCCTAGAGGCTCCCTGCTGCTGCCGAGAGGCCCGCATTTCCTCCAGAACCTCAAGGTGCTCCTGTCATGAGGATGCAATCATGGACTCATTGTCACGAGTAGCCTGCTGTGCGAGGTGCTCTCCCACCTTCTGAAGCACCAATACCTTCTTCCTCCTAGCCCTCAAAACGGCCTCGCATGACCTAGGGGTCAGCTCCGACATTACTGCTCCTGGTGGAATATCTGAAGTTGAATAAAATTGTACAGTTACCAGTTAAACCTGCGGTATAAACATAGAACTCCACAAAGCAGGTTCTTACATTGCCCTAAAAAATTGTGGGAACTACTGAAACTGAGCTAGGGCACGGAATGAAAAGGAAGTTATAGGGGAAAGACATAAATAAAGGGTGATGGAATGATTGTGCACCATGAGTAACAGGCTGAAATTGTAAAGAGGATTGGACTTATCATTGGTTAGCCTGTGGTCACCTTTTGGGCAAGAGAAATCCTCCAAAACTCCCTCCATTCCAAACTCAATAGCCAGCTATGGAGTTTTTGAAGGGAATAAAGACATGCAGCATGGTTGCTGAAGGCTGAGTGTGAGAGAGTCTATAACATAGACAGGGGTGAAGGAAACTTTTTAGGCAAGTCTTAAAATACTGTGCCAGCAAGGGCCAGGATTATCCCATCAGAGATACCCTGTTCTCCCAGATAAGAGTCAAGATTAGCAGTTTTATTTGAGGGTCAGATCACCTCCTCCACTTGCAAACTTACTATCAGGGTTCCTGTCACTCACAGCAGATTTCTCCTTCATAGGTGTGGTTGGTGGTGTTGCGGAAACGACAGCAGCTAGGGGAAAGACAAGGGAGCAAGGGTGAAAAGTCTGGCCCAGGGAAATGCGCAATTGAATCATCAGCTAGAAATGCTGCGGCAGAGTTTTGAGGAGTGTCTTGGGAAATGAATGCCCTTTGCAGCATCAGACAGTTGGTGCGGTGTTGCAGTCAGCAATGCTTTGCTGCCATAATTCGAGATAAGAGTCTCGATCCAAATCATCACCTCTCAAAGGGCATGGTTAAAGACTGTGATGATTCCCTGTCTCACAGTGCTCCCACCTAGCCCCCCCCCCAGGCCGAGTGCCCCAGGGAAAGAGAGCAATCTATTTTCTGTAAACATTTAACCAAGCTTTTAGCAAGGGCAACCCTCGCTAACTCACCTTCAACAAGCCCCTCACCCATGCCAACACTCCCATTCACATCCACCCGAACCAGGTCCAGTGTGATTGTGTGTTCTGTAGAGAGAATAAAGTCTCCCTTAGTCCAAGTCTTGGAGGAGTGATGTGAGGCAATTCTCACTTAGAGTTAATCATGTACCGCATGTGTTGGATGAGGAGCATGAAAAGCAGAATCCAAATGGTCAAGCACTGGTCAAAACACACATTATAGCATAGCGCATGACATAGCTCGACAACTAGGACACCTAGAAACAGAGTAGCTGAGAAGTAATCATACCAGGTTAAACTCACCCAAACTCTCCAGGAAGTCCACCTGCATGGCGTCACTATCCAGGATCTCTGCCTCCACATCATCCATTGCTGGAGAACCGGAGGAATCTGCAGAAAAAGAAAAAGAAAAAAAAAATCAGCATGTGATCATGGGTGGGAGGGCAGTAGGCCGAGAGGGAAGGAGAGAGGGGGAGTTGGTCGCTCCGTTGAATGCCCCCCCCGACCAAAAAAATGTGAGGCCCATTCCCCATGTCACAGAAGCCTTGGGAAAACAAGGCTTTCCATCCCAATCTTACCGCCACCAATCCTGTTTTGAGAACCCCCCTCCCCAAACATCATGGAGATGCTTACAGGTAGACGGGACAGTCATGATTTTTACCTGACATGACGGGTTCTCTTGCAGCCTCGTCCTGCGTCTCTCTGGTTGTGCTTTCCTCCTGAGAGAACAGAAGAATGGAGGCTGGAGGCTCACCTCCCTGCCCCCCTCCAACCCGGAGCAAGAGCTCTGGCGTCTAGTGCTCTGCGTCACATGGTTCGGGTGAATGTCCGCCTCTCCGTGTAGAATGGCGTCAAGCTCCTCAGAACAGGCAGCTTTTCTTGTTGGATCTCAATTTCGCATTAGCCACAATGACTTTTCGATACTCCGAACAAAGCGCCTTGGTCTTGGTGCGGCACTGTAACAGCGTCCTCTTGTGGCCCCTTGCCACCATCCCCTTCGCAATCTCCTCATAGATGTCAATATTTCTGTGGGATTGCTTGAGCACTCTCTGCACCCTGCTTTCCCCCCAGAGTGCAAGCAAGTCCAAAACCTCCTCTCTCCTCCATGATAAGCCCCAAACTCCAGCCATATTGTGCAGCGTGTTCAAAACGTTCTGTGCAAGCTGGACAAAAGTGCTTCGAGTGATAGGCGGGAAAATAAGTAGTTCCATCAACCAGCCAGTGGATTTCAAATCAAGTTTTGGCGGGGACTACTTCGTTGTGCAGTCAATTTAAAACAAGAGAGAAACGCATTTCTTATATTCTTTACATCTGGGAAAAGGTTACATTTCCTTTCTTTTAATGCCTTGGCATTTAATTTTATATTAATTTGAGGAATATGCCTTTTGGTTCGTTGAGTGGAAGAATACGCAAACTACGACAGTGAGCACGAGGGCAAGGGTGGTGTTCTGTCGCACCTGTATCCTGCGCCGAACATCCACACTGTAAAAACTTGACCTTGTCGCGGGTCTTCAAAAAAGGACCGGACTTTGTCCGGTGTCAAATTATCCCGATATACATGCGGCCCAAGCCGGGATGATTATGACTCCACATCAGTTGACAGATGTGGATGTCTGAACGTCCGCTTTAACTCCGCATTGGGGGCATGGGTGAATCGCGGTTAATGTTCCGTCTGACCGCACCCTAGGAGATCTTTTTACTATTGAGAGCTAGACACATGCTTTACAAATCTGGCATAAGTCTCCTCTTTCCCATCTCTGTATGAAGCTAAAGCTATGCAAAATGGCAACAGAAAGCAAACATAATAACTCTTCTGTAACTATTTTGAAGGACTTCTTGAGCCAGTAAGCTGTCCTAAGAATCTTTGGCTAGCTATGAATGCCTCGGCAGGGAGGGCGGGCTATAAATGGAATTAAATAAATAAACAAACAGGCCAATGTTAGAGTAGTAACTAATAGTGTGTATGCAGGGTTAGGAAAAAAGTGCCGGAGCTTAGCACAACTTATTTGCATAACCCATGCCACACACCCCTGACATCATCGAAAGGTGTACTAAATTATATCAGTTCAGCATCTACCTTAAAATGCTTTTTAAATTATCATTAACATAAGAAAAAATTACTCCCATCATACTTTTTACTACTTTCTCCTATGTGGCCACAGTGGCATGATAAAGATTTCCATCTGTCTGCTTTATGTTTTGGTTCCCCCCCCCCCATTTTTTGTGGGGGCAAATATCAGACAGGTTTGGAGCCCAGAAGCAAGTTTTTTTTTGGGGGGGGGGGCTGGAGGTTTAAGAAAGAAAGTGCACAACAAAATTTAGAAGTTCTGGAGCTCTGTTCCTGTGAGCTTCTGCCCAAAATGAGGTCTGGGTGTATGGAGCTTTCCGTGATTCATAGAACACAGCATGTGTCAACATTCTACACTGACAAGAAGCAGAGAAAGTATGGAGCAATCTGTTGTTTTAATAGTTAATTGTTCCAAGCCAGTGATCTCATATCCTGTATGTGAGAACTCAAGAAGAAAGGGCCCTCTAATAGCCTTGAGAGCTCATTTTTTGTACATTTTGTTACCATGTTTAGGTGTGGTTGTTGGGCCTTTCTACATACAATATTGTAAAAGGCGAAGCAAAGTGAGAGTACTCCGAGGGCCTGTTTAAAATTAATGTCTTGACTAAAGCTCCATAGCATTTCAAGCATGAAGGCTACTACTTTTAACAAGGCCCTTGATTAGCAAATTTCAAAGGAGGATCAAAACCTTAGGGAAAAAACCCAAAATATTTAAAGGAGGTGGATGTCATCTCTCTCCTTTGTACAAAAGAGAAATAGGAAATGTAATTCTCTTTCATTTATCTGAGCATGTATGAATTAGTTTCAGAAGCAATTTTACAGCAATTACAACCATCTCCAATGGATTAGATTTTCAGAAATATCCATCCTGATGTCAGATTGCTCCTATTGCATTCTGATTTTTTTAAAACTTGGGATTCTAGCAATTTGTGGGTTCCAATAACTGATGTGCCTAATTAAACTATAACAAAAACATATTTTCAATCAGTAGGTTTCAAAGATACTGATCATTATAGGGTTAGGTCATTGTGACCTTAAGAGAACAGGAAAAAATTAACTGGCATGTGCTTGACCTTCCCAATGTGGTGTGTCAATGCAGTGGATTATTTTATATACCCCAGCTAAATGTTCTGCTTCATTTTCATTGCTGATCTTAGTTTAGATGTTTTACAGCTCAATTCTATTCCTATTTATTTAGAAGTATGTCCTATTGAATTCAGTAGACAATTTCTAAGAATGTGACCAAAGATTTGCAGGGAATTCAGGTTGTGGGGGAGGAGCATGAGTTCTTCTGTGGGGAGAATGGATGACTTCTGCTGAGGCCCTGACATGAAATTGGGTCCTTCATAGAACCGAAACTGTTCACAGATTCCATCATTTTCTCCAGGGGAGCTTATCTCTGCCAGTTGGAGGTCAGTTGTAAAAGCAAGAGATCTCCAGGTCCCAAAGGGGTTTGAAAGGCAGTTTGTAAATGTTCTTTAAAATAAAGAAATTCAAATGTTAATTGCAGGATTTTCTTGTGTTTTCAGACACTTCATTAACTGTTTGCACATATGACCAAGCCAACTTTGCAGCAGACAACTTGTTATATGTTTTCCTGAGATTATTGCATCCGCAGTGCAAACTCCCACATATATTTTTTTTGGGGGGGAGTGCCTTTTTAGTTTTAATGAAGGATTTCTACTCAGATTCTGGAACTGATTTAAGAGCATGAGTAAAATGGGGTTATTTAAGATTTTGGGGTCTGCCACAATCAGTTAACTTGGAAGAACTTGATGTATGATGCTTTAATTAATAAGATTTAGCTGGTTGGGATTCAAATATTCAGATTTAACTAGTTTGAGCTGTACAGGC
Organism: Heteronotia binoei; assembly: GCF_032191835.1. NCBI lineage: Eukaryota > Metazoa > Chordata > Lepidosauria > Squamata > Gekkonidae > Heteronotia > Heteronotia binoei. Next base: position 130,830,843 of record NC_083224.1, on the reverse strand, counting down.
AGATTGACTTTACAAAATTGAGATAATACCACTAGTGCTAAAATTGAGGGAAAGGCTTTGAGTCTAGTTATTGATTTATTAATGTTTGACAAACAGACTGAAATGCTAGATGAAAGGTGCTTCAAAATTACAGAATAATAGTCAGCGTCTTGATATAATGATGAAAGATATGTAGGAGAGCAGCACTAAATTCATATTGCTGTGCTTCTGGATGAGAATATTGACAAGCAACTGTTGAAAAGATGAAGAAAGGGGGGAGAGAGGCAGAATTGCCTGTCACATTCTGCACCTTATGATGTATGGAGGGCCTTAGTGTTTTCATACTACGGTAGTGCTTTTCATTGAACACTGGCACTGATCACTTAGTGTTAAAAGCCGGTTCACTTCACTGCCTGGAATGAAGTGTCTAGTGATGACAATAATCCTAATGATATTAAAAACATTTGCTTTCAGTTAATATTAATGGATGTGTCATTACCATCCTTAATGTGCTTCCATGCAGCAAGACCCATGTGAACTAGAGAGCTTGTACCAGCATCATGTGCTGAGGATCAGCCATGGTACAGATTAATCCAAAATCTTATCTTTGAACAGTTTAGAACAGCTAACATGGATGTTGCCATAACATGGAGGTAAACCAGTGTCAATGGGAGACATACTGGTGCCAAGTCCACTCTGGTGCATCTATGTGCTCGTGAAGAAATGGGCAGTATCAGCAGACTTCAGTAGGCTGCATTCAGTACCAAATACAGCTGAATCAGAATCCGTGATGTTATCTGGGAACTGAATAAATTTGCCTGAATAAGGATTCAGCAATATACGGGGCTCCTGTATAGTGAAAGCACAGGGGTTTAGAAATTAAGGGGATTGCTCTTACCTCCTTCCCTGCCATTTCTGGGCTTTTCTCACCTCTTCCTTTGTTTCCCTGGGATGAGGGTGGGAAGGGGAGGTGGGGTTTGTGGTTTGGTTCATGGTTCAGGCCACAGACCTGACCAAACCGCATTTCCCCATTCCCAATTCTATTTGAAACTATTCAAAGACTCAAAACTACCATGCCTGTAGATGGAAGCATTAGAAAACTCACATTCAAGTCATTCAGATCCAGGCAGACTTTCCTCTGGTTTTTCTTTGTTTTTTTTGGCAGGTAAGCATTAACCAAGTTAGGATTAAGTGGGTTTAGAGACTAATCACATAGCACCATTTTTTTTAAAAAGGAGAAGAAAAAAGAAAAGTGTATCTATACTTGTATTAGAATTTTAATTTTTTTATTAATTTCCTTATGTTTTTGTTACAAATATAAACATACAAAAATTATTTCGCATATACTATAGTTATTTACAAATAAGATTCCAGTACAGCACAAAGTCTAAATATTTATTTGGTATTGAACATAGCAGAAGACTTTCCATTTGTATATTTTAAGAAAACATACCATTTTTCAACAAATGTGTTAGTTAACAATGGGTTTTATCTGTGCTGCAATTTTGTCTTGAACCGCAATGTCCAAATTATTTTCAAAGCATTGCCTTAATGTAGGGACTTTGTTTGTTTTCCAACACCTTGCCAGTATGATTTTTGCTACTACCAGCAGCAGTAAAATTAGTTCTTCTTTCAATTTAGGGTATGATTGATTTGGCCAATAACACAATAAGAGAGATTCTGGGGTATTTGGAAATGGGCATCCCACAATTTCTTCAATTCTTTTTACCATTAGTTTCCAAAAAGTGTTGATTTTTGGGTAGGCCAACAATGTAGAAAGTTGCTAGTGTGGTCACACTCTTTCCAATAGTTTGCATTAGATAGTAGTTTGCTAGAATATAGCTTATAAGGGGTTATATACCATATAGAAATGATTTTAAAATGTTAGATCTTTATTGTTGTAGATCTTGACTTGAATAATGGAGATTTCCATAGTTTTTTCCACTGTTGATCTGTTAACTGGATTTTGCAATCTTTTTGATGATGTGATGGCTGCGACTACAATGAGTGATTTAAAGTGCATAAATAATTGAAATCGTCCCTTTTGTATCTGTATTTCCATTTTTTTATGAGTTGTTCAAACTGATTCTAAGACCTATTTGAAGTAATAACTTGTATGATGTGCAAAGCATGGTCAGCCAATGGTATTGCATCCATTGAATTTTGATCTTATATATTTTTTCCAATTGAGGTAAGGTGCTCATCTTTCCATTATTGGTTATATCAATTAATCAAAAGATCCTTTGATCTCTCCAAATTTTGAAATCAGTTACAGAGATGCCTGGAGCAAACCAGTCTTGGCCCAAAAAGGCCATCACTGGTGAGCAGTGTTATGTCTAAACTGAGTTAGTGTGAGCTAGCTCACAGTTTTGTAGCCTCCAGCTCACACATTTTTATTTTGGCTCAGGGAAAATGGCTCCAAAGCAAGCTAATTTATGCAGTAGCTCACAACTTTAATGCCAGTAACTCACAAAGCAGAATTTTTGCTCACAAGTCTCCATGGCTTAGAGGGAGTATTGCTGGTGAGGTAACTGGAGTAATGTTTTTCTGTGTTTGTCCCATAACGCAAGTGTGTGTTTTAAGTATGGGTTTTAGGGTCCAGTTATTTTTCTCTTGGCTTTCCCATTCCAGATGGTCTCATGTAGAAATGAGTGAGGTAGAGAAGTTTTTCAATTTGTACCAATTCTAGGTTGGATACAGAAAAAAACATAAAATAATGTTTTTCAGTTGAGATGTCATGTAATACTTCTCTAGTATGGGGACACCTAAACTTCCACATACTACAGATTTGGACATTTGCTGGAAAGAGACCCAAGGTTGTTCTTTTATAGTCCCAGAGAAATTTTGTCAGTTGAGATTGCTATTGCAATAAATCTTTAGTTGGAATTGAGATGTGGAGATTCTGGAAGAGGAACAAAAAATTTTGTAATAAGGTTTGTAAAATCAATGTTTTCCATCAAGGACAGATTTAGTGTATTCCAGTGTGTCAATGATGACAATAGAGTTATAAAGTGGGGTATAATTATGAAAAAAATTAAATCCTTCAGATTTAAGGGGATAAGAATTTCCAAATGTCTCCACATTGTCTCCACCCGTTTAAAAGGCAGGGTCTCCTTGATGGTTTGTTTTATTGTTGAGGAGACAAAAATAGGGTAAATTTCAGACTTTGAAAAATTGATTATGAATCTTGAGTATTTACTAAATTGACCAATTGTTTGTATCCATTTATTTAGTGATATGATTGGGTTGCTAAGGTAAATGGTATCAGAAAATAAACTAAGTTTGTGGGAGTTTTTATTGATATCAATATCTACAATATTAAGGTCTTGGCATACTGTATGTGTCATAGGTTCTAACAATAACATAAACAAGATTGGGAATCAGGGCTCTTTTTCTAGCAGGAACTCCTCTGCATATTAAGCCACGCTCCCTGATGTAGCCAATCATCCTGGAGTTTACGTAGGTCATGCACAAAGAGCCCTGTAAGCTCCAGGAGGATTGGCTACATCAGGGGGTGTAGCCAAATATGCAGAGGAGCTCTGCTAGAAAAAGAGCCCTGTTGGGGAATAAAGGGCAGCCCTGGCAGGTTCCCCTGGCTAGTTGAAAATCATCAGATCTGTGCTGGTTTATGGTTATTTGAGCTTTATGACTGTGATATATTGGTTCTATAAATCTTAAAAAATGTGGGCCAAATTGCATAAGAACATAAGAGAAGCCATGTTGGATCAGGCCAATGGCCCATCCAGTCCAACACTCTGTGTCACACACTGGCCAAAATTTTTTTATATATACACACACACACACACACACACTGTGGCTAATAGCCACTGATGGACCTCTGCTCCATATTTTTATCTAAACCCCTCTTGAAGGTGGCCATGCTTGTGGCCGCCACCACCTCCTGTGGCAGTGAATTCCACATGTTAATCACCCTTTGGGTGAAGAAGTACTTCCTTTTATCTGTTTTAACCTGTCTGCTCAGCAATTTCATCGAATGCCCACAAGTCCTTGTATTGTGAGAAAGGGAGAAAAGTACCTCTTTCTCTACTTTCTCCATTCCATGCATTATCTTGTAAACCTCTATCATGTCACCCCGCAGTCGACGTTTCTCCAAGCTAAAGAGTCCCAAGCGTTTCAACTTTTCTTCATAGGGAAAGTGTTCCAGCCCTTTAATCATTCTAGTTGCCCTTTTCTGGACTTTCTCCAATGCTATAATATCCTTTTTGAGGTGCGGCGACCAGAACTGCACACAGTACTCCAAATGAGACCACACCATCGATTTATACAGGGGCATTATGATACTGGCTGATTTGTTTTCAATTCCCTTCCTAATAATTCCCAGCATGGCGTTGGCCTTTTTTATTGCAAATGTACACTGTCTTGACATTTTCAGTGAGTTATCTACTACGACCCCAAGATCTCTTTCTTGGACAGTCTCTGCCAGTTCACACCCCATCAACTTGTATTTGTAGCTGGGATTCTTGGCCCCAATGTGCATTACTTTGCACTTGGCCACACTGAACTGCATCTGCCACGTTGACGCCCACTCACCCAGCCTCAACAGGTCCCTTTGGAGTTCCTCACAATCCTCTCTTTTTCTCACCACCCTGAACAATTTAGTGTCATCTGCAAACTTGGCCACTTCACTGCTCACTCCCAACTCTAAATCATTTATGAACAAGTTAAAGAGCATGGGACCCAGTACCAAGCCCTGCGGCACCCCACTGATTACCGTCCTCCATTGCAAAGACTGCCCATTTATACTCAGTCTCTGCTTCCTATTACTCAGCCAGTTTTTGATTCACAAGAGGACCAGTCCTTTTACTCTCAAGCTTTCTAAGGAGCCTTTGATGAGGAACTTTATCAAAAGCTTTCTGGAAGTCAAGGTAAACAACATCTATCGGGTCTCCTTTGTCCACGTTTGTTCACCCCCTCAAAGAAATGTAACAGGTTAGTGAGGCAAGATCTTCCCTTACAGAACCCATGCTGAGTCTTCCTCAATATCCTGTGTTCATCAATGTGCCTACTCATTCTGTCCTTGATAATGCTTTCTACCAACTTTCCCGGTATTGAAGTCAGACTGACTGGCCTGTAATTTCCCGGATTTCCTCTGGAACCCTTTTTAAAGATGGGGGTGACATTTGCTACCTTCCAGTCCTCAGGAACGGAGGCAGATTGAAATGAAAGATTACAGATTTTTGTCAAAAGATCCACAAGTTCAACTTTGAGTTCTTTCAGAACTCTTGGATGTATGCCATCCGGACCCGGTGACTTATTAGTTTTTAGTTTATCTATCAGTTGTAGGACCTCCTCTTTTGTCACCTCAATCTGACTTAGGTCTTTCAACACCCTTTCCAAAATTAGTGGTTCTGGAGTGGGCAAAATGTTCTCATCTTCCACAGTGAAGACGGAAGCAAAAAATGCATTCAGCTTCTCAGCCATTTCTCTATCCTCCTTCAGTAATCCTTTTACCCCATGGTCATCCAAGGGTCCCACTGCCTCCCTGGCTGGTTTCCTACTTCTAATAGATTTGAAGAAATTTTTATTGTTGGTCTTTATGTTTTTTGCAATCTGCTCCTCATAGTCCCTTTTTGCCTGCCTGATCACAGTCTTACATTTGATTTGCCACAGCCTGTGTTCCCTTTTACTAATCTCACTTGGACTGGTTTTCCACCACATAAAGGAGTCCTTCTTACCTTTTACAGCTTCCATTACTTTGTTTGTTAACCATGCAGGCCTTTTCTTATGCCTGTTTGTGCCTTTCCTAACTTGTGGTATGTATTTTATCTGAGCTTCTAGGATTATAGTTTTAAATAGTCTCCAAGCTTCCCCAAGGGTTTTGACCGTATTTACCTTTCCTTTCAGTTTCCTCCTCACATGCCTCCTCATCTCAGAGAATTTACCCCTTTTAAAGTTAAACGTGGTTGTGGCGGTCTTTTTGGGCAACTCCCTATTTATACAAACGGTGAAATCAATAACATTATGGTCACTGCTCCCAAGCCGGGCAATCACTTTTACATCTCTCACCAAGTCTTGGCCATTACTTAGGACCAAATCCAGGATCGCCCCACCCCTGGTAGGTTCTGAGACCATCTGCTCCATAGCACAGTCATTGAGAGCATCAAGAAACTCAATCTCTTTCTCTCGACCAGAGCACATATTGACCCAATCAATCTGCGGGTAGTTAAAATCACCTATTACATCACAATTTTTACGTTTAGCCGCTATCTTTAAGCCTTCCATCATATTATAATCGTCCTCTCTCTTTTGATTTGGTGGGCGATAACAAACTCCCATAGTTAAATTTCCTTTTGGTCCCTCTATTTCAACCCAAAGCATTTCTAAAAGGGAATCTAATTCTCTGACCTCAGTCTTACTGGACCGTATATCCTCTCTGACATACAGAGCCACCCCACCTCCAACCCTTCCCTCCCTATCCTTCCAATATAACTTATATCCTGGAATCACCATGTCCCACTGATTCTCCTCATTCCACCAAGTTTCTGAAATTCTCACAATGTCTATGTTTTCTCCCAACACTAAGCATTCCAATTCACCAATTTTACTTCGAACACTTCTAGCATTTGCATACAAACATCTATAATTTCCCAGGCAAGCTAGGCCCGCCACCTTCCTCCTGCCGCCTCGAGACTCTGGCAGACAGTCTATACTGCTTGTCACCATCACAGTGGACAACTCTGATCCATAAAACTCAGAACTGATTTTAAGTATGGTATTTCCATCTAGTCAAAGGCCTTTTCAGTATCCAAAGAGAGAATAAGGGAATGTGTTTTTCTGGCTCTACTTTAGTGGATTAAATTATCTTGCAAATATTATCTGAGATTGACCTCCCTGGGATAAAGTCTACCTGTTCTGTATGAACATAGTTTGCTATAATTTTATTAAGATGCTCTGCTAAAATAGATGAAAAAATTTGAAATCTTGGTTAAGGATAGATATTGGACAATAAGATGCAGGCAATAGTTTGTCTTTTCCTGGTTTGTATAGAACTGTCCTGCCATGTTTGGGAGGTTTCCTGTTATGACATAATTGTGAGTTTTTAGTAATGTCTCCTCAGTACTTTAATTTTTGTAATATAAATTCTATTGGGAATCCATCTCTTCCCATGGCTTTTTTTTTAATCTTTCCTAAAATTGAGTTCTGCTAAAGTAAAAGGTTTATCTAAATATTCTGAGTGTTCTTTTGTGAGAAATTCATTAAAATGTCTAGATTTTAAATACTCAACAATAATAGTAGAATCTAAGTTAAATGAGGTATACAGGTTTTTGTAGTATTCATTTCAAAAATAGCTGTGATGGACCTAGAAGTTGTCACAATTTCCCCCTTGGATGATTTTATTGCATGTTTCAAGGTGTCAGATTGTCATTGTGCTATTCTATGTTTTCAGTTTTATAGATCTAGGCCTAGGGTTTTTTGCCACATATTTCTGTTTTAACATCATAAGTGGTTTTTTGTATGGTTGAAGTCTCAAGTAAGTCCAGTTTTCTTCCTTTCCTGAGTCAATTTTTAAAGATTTTTCCCCCACCATGTCTCATGTGTCATAGTTCTAATCTTGAATTTTTTTCTTTAATTTCTAACAAAGTTTTTTGTTTTTCTGTTTTACAGGCTGAGGAAATTGAAATTAATTTCTCTTGTAATACTGATTTAAAGGCATCCCAAATACAGTCTTGGGTGACCCCACAATCAGAATTGAAAGCAAAATATTCTTGTATACATTTAGTTAGATCATCGCAGATATTTTCTTTTGTTAATAGTTTATTCGAAGTCTATTTATTCAAAGTTCATCTGGGGTCATCCAAGTCTTGGGTGTTTATGTTACATGTTACCCATCAATGGTCCAAAATAGTTCTAAAGTCTATGTTAGCTATTTCTATATTATTCAGTAAGTTTTTGGATGCCAAAATAAAGTCTATTCCCCTTGCCTTGGATGTGCCTGTTGCCTGGTAGGTCTGAGAGAGCCATTTAGCTTTTAACATTTGGGGATCTGCTTGTTTTTGGTGAGTTTCTTGAAGACATACTATGCTAGCCTTTTCTTTAGCCAAGAAATTAGAAATTCATCTGAGTTTTATTGGACTTTTGAAGCTCCTACAATTTCATGTAAGGATTTTATATTGGTGGGCCATTGTAGTTGAGACAAAGTGCTGTACTAGCTATCCATGGATACAAATGTGAAAGACTGAACAAAACAAAGCAATACAATTATAATTTATTTAATAATAGAGATAAAAATAAAAAATAAGAATAAGAATAAAAAATAAAAAATAAAAATAAAAAGATAAAAAGATAAAAAAGGAGAAAAATCAGAAAAGGAAACATATATAAAGCACTAACACCACTCTAAGACCCCTTAATGGGGCTAAGTTTAAATCACCTCCACTACTTAGGAGGATATAGGGAGATGAGACACAGCTCAAGAAATAAATACTTTGTAGAAATTGCTGTATTCCAAAATGACTTATCTGTAAAAATATAGCTTGTGTATTTCATGTTGGAATTTTTAGATGACAATTTCATTAACTTAGATCAGTATAAAATCTAATAATTAATTACTTCACAGTATGTCCATGACTTTAACAACAAGCTCTCAAAAAAAGAAAGAAAAAAAAAGCTATTGCTCTTTGCACTGTCATTTTTATTCACTTTTCTTTTTTGAACTTAATCCCACTTTGTTTTTAAGGTAAACTTTTTTTGTTTTACCCCATTCTAGTTTATCTCTAGTTTATTCTGTGATCTAGATATTCTTAAGCCCTACCATTCAACTCCTTTGTTAAAGTTTAACCAGACTCAAAAGAAAGAAAGAAAGAAATTATGTGTATTACCATATATCAATGTCACCATGCACCTTGTAAGTTATAAGCTACTTCACTCCACTTCAGGATAGTTCTGGCTGTTGTTCATGGCATACTCTCCTTTTAAGGAATTTTCTTCCTCCAGTGTCAGCTGTAAGTTCAAAGACTCCAGCAGCTTTCTCCCAGTTGCAATGTCTGAGGCTGTGTATAGGGAGCTATTCTTATACACCAGGATTTCTTCCAATGAAATCTGATGTTGCTGTTGTAAAGCTTGGAGGTGAACAGCTTTAGTGGTTTTCATTTTTCAAGTGCTTCTGCTGGCAGATCCAAGAGCACTAGTGCCCTGTGGCCATTGTCAGAGAAGGAGCCTAGTCATCTGGCTTCCTGCAAGATCTTGTATCTTGTGTTGGGGTAGAGAGATTGGGTTAGAATGTCCCTGGGTCATCCTCTGTGAACAGATGCCATTGGCCCCAGATGAACTGCTCTTGCAATGGCTGGGGCTGTTCCATTTTCGAGTAGAGGTATTTTAGCCAGCCAGGAGGACATGAAGTGTGCAAAGTCCATTGTTTCTTCTGCTCCCTCTGCAATCCCCCTAAATTTCAGGTTATGAACTTGCCAGCAGTTTTCCAGAGCTATGATCCAGTTAGTTAAAGTAGTCTCTTTTGTGTTAATTCATTGAATCTCTTCCTTCAGTGCAAGACTCAGTTCTGCAGCTCTCTACAATTTTCAAAGTATCAGAGAGATCTTTCTCTATCTCCACTACTTTGGTGTTGAGAGTGAGGAGATGCATGATGCATGATGCATATTTAAAGAACATTACAAGATAATGCATGGGATGGAGAAAGTAGAGAAAAAAGTACTTTTTCTCCCTTTCTCACAATACAAGAACTCGTGGGCATTCGATGAAATTGCTGAGCAGACAGGTTAAAACGGATAGAAGGTTAAAACGGATAGGTTAAAACAGGTTAAAACGGATAGAAGGAAGTACTTCTTCACCCAAAGGGTGATTAACATGTGGAATTCACTGCCACAGGAGGTGGTGGCGGCCACAAGTATAGCCACCTTCAAGAAGGGTTTAGATAAAAATATGGAGCATAGGTCCATCAGTGGCTATTAGCCACAGTGTATGTGTGTATATAAATTTTTTTGCCACTGTGTGACACAGAGTGTTGGACTTGATGGGCCGTTGGCCTGATCCAAAATGGCTTCTCTTATGTTCTTATGATGTTTAGCCAGGGAGTCTTTTAAAAAGTTTAAAAATGTCTTGGCAGAGTTCAGTTAAGTCCTTTTGGCTGAATGAGGTTGTATCAGTTTCTTTTTCTTTCTGGCTTGCTGTTGGAAAGGCCAGTGTTCTAACAATGTGGTTGGAGCAGGGTTATGCATGGGGGAATTTGAAGTAAAGAAATTGATAACAAAGCTGCTTCTTTTGGTGGTGACTTACTCTTGAGTCTGCTTGATTTTCCCATTGGATGATGAAGGATTCTATCATCTGTGATCTTGCAGTACTTGTCAGGTGAGGGAAAAGGTTCAGGAGCTCAATCAGTACGTATCTGCCATTGCCAAGCAATGCTCCGCCCCCACCCCCATACTTGTATTAAATAGTCATTAAACCAGAAAAGCATATAACCAAACAACAATTAGCTACAGCATTTGAGCAACGTAAAATAGAATTCAAGATACATTATCCCTTAATGATGCTAAGTTAAGAGGTAGGCAGAATAATCAACATGGCCAGATTTCTTGTTCAGGACTTACTTATATCTCTGCCTTTTCCATCTTTTGTTGGCATTCTCCCTTTTCTAAAGAATTCCAAAATCTTCCTTCTGTCTGAGATACTCTGTTCTTTTCTCAGAGATTCTTCATATAGTTTATGATCCCCTCCCTTGGCCTATTATCTAATAAAAAGCCACCAGCTACAGCCTAGAAGATTATGGCTATCTTCACCAAATATATGATGTTTTGCCTGGTCTATTTTTTTCCTGGCCAGTTCAGTAATTTAGAGGAAAGAGCTTGTTCATCAGTCCTCTCTTTGTAATTTTTCTTTAGCCTGTGAGTTAGAGTTGCCAATTCACATTGGGAAATTCTTGTGGGTTTGAGGATAGAGCCTGGGGAGGGGAGGTTTTGGGGAGGGACTTCAGTGGGGTATAATTAGGATTCTCAACTTCTGGTTGGGAAATACCTTGAGATTTTGGAGTGGAGCCTGAAGAGGGTGGGTTTTTGGGATGGGAGGGACTTCTGCAGAATATGATGCCATAGAATCCAACCTCCAGAGTAGACATTTTCTCCAAGTGAAGAAATCTCCATCATCTGAAGATCAGTTGTAATTCCAGGAGATCTCCAAGCCCCATCTGGAAGTTGGCAAGTTTAGGTATAATACCATACAGTGCATCCTCCAAAGCAGCCATTTTCTTCAGGGGAACGGATATTTGTAGTATAGAAATCAGTTATAATTCTAAGGGATCTCCACTTAGAAGTTAGGAACCATACTCTGAGCATTAATAGTATATAAATTCAACATTAATCATTCAACCTTGTGGACTTTTACATAAATCTCTGGAACAAAGGACCATTTTACCACAGATCAAACAAGACCATCTGGTTGCTTGAGAAGGCGTTATTTGTGCCCTTCTTTTGGCGGCAGACTTCTGCCCACCAAAGAGAAAATAAATGTCACACTGTTTTTCAGGCCTTTTTAAGCCATTAATGTACTCTTGGTAAAAAGGTAAAGGTAGTCCCCTGTGCAAGCAGCAGTTGTTTTCAACTCTTGCTTTCACAATGTTTTCACAGCAGACTTTTTACAGGGTGGTTTGCCATTGCCTTCCCCAGTCATCTACATTCCCCCCCCCCCAGCAAGCTGGGTACTCATTTTACCGACCTCGAAAGGATGGAAAGCTGAGTCAACCTGGGGCCGGCTACCTAAATCAGCTTCCACTGGTCGTGAGCAGAGGGCTCCAACTGCAGTACTACAGCTTTACCACTCTGTGCCACAGGGCTCTTACGTACTCTTGGTACCAGATGATAAATTTTATTCCTGTTGACATGTTGAATACCAGGGGTAGATTAAGGCATAGTAAAGCCCCAAACTATATCAACTTTAAGAGCCCCACAGTATTACCATAAAAGATAATTTATTAATTTTCACTAAAAAAAGATTTTGATATTTAGAGACCATAAACTGTAGTTTACTTAGCTTGTGCATATATCCACGGTGCTGGCTATACCCTCTACTGGTCTGGTAAGTCAAAGGCTGAGAGCCGCCTTTCTGGCGTTGGCTTCATGGTCAGGAACTCCATTGCCCCTAAACTCGAAAACCTGCCAACAGGTCACTCAGATCGCATCATGTCTATGCGCCTCCCACTTCAAAACAAGCAGCATGCAACACTCTTTAGTGTGTATGCTCCAGCCCTTCAAGCAGATCCTGCAGAAAAGTACAAGTTCTATGCTGATCTACGCAACCTCGTACAGAAGACCCCTACAGAGGACAAGGTGATCATCCTTGGCGACTTTAATGCCAGAGTAGGTAAAGACTCGGAAGCCTGGAAAGGAGTACTTGGCAAACATGGCATTGGCAACTGCAATGATAACGGGCGCCTCCTGCTAGAATTCTGCATGGAGCATCAGCTCACCATTACCAACACTATCTTCCAGCAGAAGAACAGTCTGAAGACAACCTGGATGCACCCACGGTCCAAGCATTGGCACCTTATTGACTACATTCTGGTGCGCCAGAGAGACCTTCGAGATGTCTTACACACCCGAGTAATGCCCAGTGCAGAATGTCATACGGATCATCGTCTAGTACGCTGCAATCTCTGTCTTCACTTTAAATCTACACTCAGGAGAGGCGGTATCCCCCGGAAGAAGTTTCAGGTTGGTAGCCTTTAGTCAGCTGAAGTTAAAGCTGCCTTCCAGGCAAAACTCCAGACAAGAATTGAGGACCCCAGTTGCCTTACAGATCTTTCTCCAGAAGCACTCTGGGAACACCTAATAACTACCATCCTGTTAACCTCTGAAGAAATCCTCAGGTTCTCCACAAGGAAGAACAAGGACTGGTTTGACGAGAACAATCAAGAGATCCAAGAATTACTGGCGAAAAAGAGATCTGCCTACCAAGCACATCTTGCTCAGCCCTCCTGTCCCGAGAAAAAAGCAACCTTTCGCACTGTATGTAGCAACCTCCAGCGCAAGCTTCGAGACATTCAGAATGAGTGGTAAACCAAGCTTGAAGAGAGAACCCAGCTGTGTGCAGACACTGGTGATTTAAGAGGGTTCTACGAAGCCCTGAAGGCAGTATATGGTCCATCATATCAGGCTCAGAGTCCCTTGCGTAGTACAGACGGCCAAGTGCTCCTCACAGACAAGGCATCCATACTGAACCGGTGGTCGGAGTATTTTCAGGATCTCTTCAGTGCCAATCGTGTAGTTCAAGTTTCAGCAATCCACCTCACCCCACTTCAACCAGTGAAAACAGAGTTGGATGTGATTCCCACCCTAGAAGAGACTGTTAAAGCCATCAAGCAACTGAAAAGTGGCAAGGCAGCGGGAGTTGATGGAATTCCACCAGAGATCTGGAAGCATGGGGGCATAGTACTACATAGTACACTTCACAAAGTACTTGTCACCTGCTGGGAACAAGGCAAACTACCACGGGACTTTCGCGATGCAATCATCATTACTCTACATAAGAACAAAGGGGAAAAGTCAGACTGCTCCAACTACCGGGGGATAACCCTGCTCTCCATCGCAGGCAAAATCCTTGCTAGAATACTCCTGAACAGACTGGTGCCCACCATTGCAGAAGAACTCCTCCCAGAGAGCCAGTGTGGCTTCAGAGCTAACAGGAGCACCACCAACATGGTATTTGTTCTCAGGCAGCTCCAAGAGAAATGCAGGGAACAGAACAAGGGTCTATATGTGACTTTTGTCGACCTTACCAAAGCTTTTGATACCATTAGCAGGAACGGCCTGTGGCAAATCTTGGAACGTTTAGGATGTCCCCCAACGTTCCTCAGTATGGTCATCCAGCTACATGAAGACCAGCGAGGCCAAGTCAGACACTGCAACAATCTCTCGGAGACCTTCCCAATTGGCATAGGTGTAAAGCAAGGCTGTGTTCTCGCGCCAACTCTCTTTATGATCTTTTTTAGCATGATGCTTCAAAGAGCCACAGTAGATTTAGATGATGACGATGGTGTCTACATCCGCTATCACACTGATGGCAGCCTGTTCAACTTGAGGCAACTAAAGGCCCACTCCAAGACAATGAAAAACTTATCCGAGAGCTACTGTTTGCTGATGATGCTGCACTTGTCTCCCACTCGGTATCAGCTCTGCAGCATATGACTTCCTGCTTTTCAGAGGCTGCCAAGCTATTCGGCCTAGAAGTTAGTCTGAAGAAGACAGAAGTTCTCCACCAGCCTGCACCCCAGGAAGATTATCACCCTCCTTGTATTACTGTGGGTGAGTCAGTTTTGAAGACAGTCCAGCAGTTCAGCTACCTGGGCTGCATCATCTCCTCAGACGCCAAGATCGACAAGGAGATTGACAACAGGCTGGCAAAGGCAAACCGTCATTTGGCCGACTGCATAAAAGAGTGTGGAGCAACAAGCATCTGAAAAAAGGCACAAAGATCAATGTTTACAAAGCGGTTGTGATGACAACCCTCATCTATGGCTCCGAATCGTGGGTTTTATACCGTCATCACCTGCAACTCCTTGAGTGCTTTCATCAGCGCTGCCTTCGTACCATCCTCAACATCCACTGGAGTGACTTTGTGACCAATACTGAAGTCCTCAAGCGGGCGGAGATTACAAGCATCGAGGTATTGCTGTTGAAGATGCAGCTGCGCTGGGCAGGGCATATCTCCAGGATGGAAAACCACCGCCTTCCCAAGATTGCCCTGTATGGCGAACTTTCCACCGGCCATCGAAATAGAGGGGCACCAAAGAAGAGGTACAAGGACTCCTTGAAGAAATCCCTTGGTACCTGTTGCATTAACAATCACCAGTGGTCTGACCTAGCCTCAGATCGCAAAGCATGGAGGCACACCATCCACCAGGCTGTCTCTTCCTTTGAGAACACACGCATAGCTGGTCTTGAGGACAAAAGGAGATCGAGGAAGAATCGTACTGCTACAGCACCAACCCCAAATCAGACTTTTCCCTGCAGCCACTGTGACCGGACCTGCCTGTCCTGCATTGGTCTTGTCAGCCACCAGCGAGCTTGCAACAGACGTGAACTACTGCACCTTTCTTAAATCTTCGTTCGCGAAGTCAAGCTGAGAGCATATATCCAGCTGTGAGGAATACACATATTTTTGGAACAAAGTTTGAGTCCAGTGGCACCATTAAGACCAACTTCCTCAGATACTGAAAAGGAAGGTAATAGTTCAAATACATAAGCAAAGCTTGACCAGCAAATTAGCATGCAGTATGATGATGATTGATGATAGTGATGATGAAGATATTAGATTTATACTCTGCCCTTCACTCTGAGAGTCTGAGCGGCTTATAATCTCCTTTACCTTCCTCCTCCACAACAGACACCTTGTGAGGTAGATGGGGCTGAGAGAGCTCTCACAGAAACTGCCCTTTCAAGGACACCTCTGTGAGAGCTATGGCTGATCCAAGGCCATTCCAGCAGCTGCAAGTGGAGGAGTGGGGAATCAAATCTGGTTCTCCCAGATAAGATTCCACGCACTTAACCACTACACCAAACCGGCTCTCTGAAGATGTTTTAAGATATAAAAAGACAAAACATGGATAATAAGATAAATTTATGTGACCAACATTTGTTGGGATTTAATTAAGAGGGGGAAAACAGTGAAGAAGCATATCTGTTCCAATGTATCTGAGGAAGTGTGGAACTCTCAGAAGGAGGTAGAACTCTCAGAAAGGTTCAGGAGCTGACCTCCTGTGAGCTCCCACTGAATCTGAGGCCTGTTGGTATGCACATAATTTCATAAATGAAACCCAGAGTGGAAGCATATGCACATGCGCACACACATACAACACCTTTTCTACTGGATTCTGTTTAAGGGGAAGCTGTGAAACTGGTTTGAGATTAAGTCAGATTTGCTAATTGGCTACCTCTTTTGTCAATCAGAAATCTACCTTCTTAGAGTTGGGAAGAAAGCTCATACCTTGAGTAAAACTTTGTTGGTCTTAAAGGTTCCACTGAAATCAAACTTTGTTCTGCTGCTTCAAACCAACAAAACTGCCCACCTGGACACATATTTTTGGTTACCCTAGATTCTAACTGTGACTGTTCCGTGCTAGAATGTGGTAGTTGTACACAGACATTACTTGTTTTGTGTTTACCTAGAGTAAAGTCCAGCAATTATTTATTGATAGAATAACAAGGTGGTAAAAGCTAATCTGTGTGAAATCTCTTGCCACACCCTGCAATGCATACCTTTAGATTCAGAAATATACACATTTCTCTATCAAATTGCAATTGTGAGAAATGACCTTTTTAATTTGAACAATATCAGAATGCCTTGAATAAAACTTTGTGGGTCTTAAAGATGCCACTGGATTCTAACTTTGTTCTAATATCAAAATACAGTAGCTGCACTGAGACTCCTTCATAATGGTTGTGTGTGTGTAGTGTATATGTACGTATACACACACACATACATACATTTATTCACTACAGATAGCATTACTATTTCTGGCTTATTCCAGGAGTGCACTAATTTATATGCATCTGATAACCCAAAGGGGAAAGTGGGAATGAGTTGGCAGGTGGCCTTTCAGATTTAAAGGGCATATGGCATACTAGTTGTTTGTTGCTAACTCACTCTGGAATACTAAAGACGTCATACAATATGTATCTTTCCTAAAATGTTTCTGTTTTATTTTGAAAAATATCAAATTCATATAGCAAAGAAGCTAAATCTGTATAAAGCTACTTGCAGAGCATTTTAGAGAGTTTATTGCATTTACATTTATCTTAATGTGTATGACTGAAGTGTAGCTGGGATTAGCAAGTGTGTCTTTCTCTCTTGGTAGTACATAAAAGCACTTGTTTTTTCCACAGTGAAGGGTGAATTCCACTTTTGGATATGCTCAGGAAAAACATATGTGCATTAGATATAATGTGAGAATCAGAATATACTCGCATTTCTGTTTTAGGGCTGATGCACACAATCTATCTCATTTACTGTTCCACTGTTAATTATCATATGGCATTGTGTGTGATATAGTCAGAAGATTGTCTGGCTAGCTTAAGTTCTAGATAATTAATATTATGTACCACTAGGTGTTGAACTAGACTTTTTTTTTGGCAGGAGTAGAGCCCCATGGTGCAGAGTGGTAAAGCTGCAGTACTGCAGTCAAACTCTCTACTCACGACCTGAGTTCGATCCCAGTGGAATCCCAGGTAGCCGGCTCGAGGTTGACTCAGACTTCCATCCTTCCAAGGTCGGTAAAATGAGTACCCAGCTTGCTGGGGGGAAAGTGTAGATGTCTGGGGAAGGCAATGGCAAACCACCCAGTAAAACATCTGCTGTGAAAACATTGTGATGAGACATCACCCCAGAGTTGGAAATGATTGGTGCTTGCACAGGAGACTACCTTTTTAGTACAGGTTGTAAGACAATAGGTTATATGCCCCCCTGAAACATTTATGAATTAAGGGCCTTCCCTAAACCCCAAGCCAGCTAGTCATTGTTTGGCATTTCTAGGTTGGTTGGGAAAAGTATGTTAGTGCTGTGTGGTATCAACCAAGCTCTTAATTGTTTGAATGACATGTAATTGGAGGATGATAAGCAGTGGTGGGATTCAAATAAATTAACAACAGGTTCTATGTCCTAATGACCATTTTAACTATATCAAAAGATATACCGAAAGGTAGTTTAATAATTCACGCATTAAATACTGCAATAAGAACAGTAAAAGAGGTAAAGACAACTAGATTATGTTTAAAGAAAGATTTATTGAAGATATTTCCATATTGGGAGTTCTGGCCCTCACATTTAAAGGGATGGCACACCTTTTCAATGCCTTCCTTTCATAGGAAATAATGAAGGATAAGGGCACCTTCTTTTGGGGCTCATAGAATTGGACCCCCTGGTCCAATCTTTTTGAAACTGGGAGGGTATTTTGGGGAGAGGCACTACCGTCCTCCACTGCGAAGACTGCCCATTTATACTCACTCTCTGTTTACT
Source organism: Heteronotia binoei (assembly GCF_032191835.1). Taxonomy (NCBI): domain Eukaryota; kingdom Metazoa; phylum Chordata; class Lepidosauria; order Squamata; family Gekkonidae; genus Heteronotia; species Heteronotia binoei. Next base: position 130,812,885 of record NC_083224.1, on the reverse strand, counting down.
ATTACTCAGCCAGTTTTTGATCCACAAGAGGACCTGTCCTTTTACTCCATGACTCTCAAGCTTTCTAAGGAGCCTTTGATGAGGAATTTTATCAAAAGCTTTCTGGAAGTCAAGGTAAACAACATCTATTGGGTCCCCTTTGTCCACCCCCTCAAAGAACTGTAACAGGTTAGTGAGGCAAGATCTTCCCTTACAGAACCCATCCTGAGTCTTCCTCAATAACCCGTGTTCATCAATGTGCCTGCTCATTCTGTCCTTGATAATGGTTTCTAACAACTTTCCCGGTATTGAAGTCAGACTGACTGGCCTGTAATTTCCCGGAAATCCTCTGGAACCCTTTTTAAAGATGGGGGTGACATTTTCTACCTTCCAATTTTCAGGAACGGAGGCAGATTTCAATGAAAGATTACATATTTTTGTCAGAAGATCAACAAGTTCAACTTTGAGTTCTTTCAGAACTCTTGGATGTATGCCATCCGGACCTGGTGACTTATTAGTTTTTAATTTGTCTATCAGTTGTAGGACCTCCTCTCTTGTCACCTCAATCTGACTCAGGTCTTTCAACACCCCTTCCAAAATTAGTGGTTCTGGAGCGGGCAAACACTTCTCGTCTTCCACAGTGAAGGCAAAAAATGCATTCAACTTCTCAGCCATTTCCCTACCCCTGATGTAGCCCATCTTTGTATTCAGGTACTCATGATGTTATACATGGTTTACTAGCCTTCCCCTTTAAATCCGCACAACCTTGTGCAGTAGGTGGGGCTGACAGACACAGCACCATCCTTAGGAGATCTAACTCAGACTCTCACGCAGGTCTATGCAACTGGGCTGCATAGGGAAATGGCTTTAGGATTGCACTGATAGTGACTGATTGAAATCAGCCCGTGAGTTTTGCAGGAATCTGACCTTCAGTCTTCCCAGTCCAGAATTCTGATTGCAACAAATCTTGGCTTCTTCTTCTGGCCAATTAAATAAAACACGATTGCTCCTAACTTTGAACAATTTGAACAATTGCTTTGAACAATTTTGAGGAAGAGAAGAAGAAGAAAAAGAAGACCATAGATTTATACCCCACTCTTCTCTCTGAATCAGTCTCAGAGTGGCTTACAATTTCCATTATCTTCTTCCCCCACAACTGACTCCCTGTGAGGTAGGTGGAGCTGAGAGAGCTCTTCCAGAAGCTGCTCTTTCAAA